>NC_139709.1:2008957-2083957 GCF_964188405.1 Protomyctophum parallelum
TCAATGCACTGAATTGGCCATGCATTAATAATGCATTGCACATGCTCATCATCATTCACTATAACAAACCAAACAGACTATTTTATTTATATTTAGTCAGTTTATAACGAGGCAGCTCGGCTTTCTCTGCTCTCTGCTCCATCCATACAGAGTAATTAACCTCATCCATCAAAGTGCCACATAAATGTTTTGTTTGCAATGCCATGCAATTAAGTGTGTGCGTGTGTGTGTGTGTGTGTGTGTGTGTGTGTGTGTGTGTGTGTGCGCGCGTGCGCGTGTGCATGCGTATATGAAAAATCACACCCGTGTGAAGTGAGGGGTGCTAATATATGAAAGTCTAACTCATGTTGATTAGGTGATGTAAAATGGTGACGTAAAACAAACGGTGCCAACACAAACATTAAACGCCGTTAACAATAAAGAGACAATATGACGCGAACGTACACATTATGACGCACATTAAGTCAATACGTTTACTAAACAAACCTTGAATCGGTGATGACTCCAAGATGGAGTGTAGCCGGCAGCACTGTGGCCTAATAGCAAACTCATTTGTAGGCTCTGTACAACCTGTGCAAGGTCCCGCCACCTAGCAGACCCATGTAGAAACAATATCAACGCTCCACACGTCCCAAACTCTTCTCCCTTCTGGCTCCAAAACTGTGGAATGCACTTCCCATTGCAGTCAGAACTGCAGCATCACTCCCAATCCTCAGCCGTAGTCTGAAAACCCACCTTTTCAGACTCCATCATGGCCCATAGCACTAACCCCACCCCCTTAGACAGCACAGACTATATATCCTCTATAGAGACCTATCTTTATATCTGTGAGGCCTCATGCCACCTAGCAGACCCATGTAGAGACTGTATCCTCTATAGAGACCTATCTTTATATCTCTGAGGCCTCATGCCACCTAGCAGACCCATGTAGAGACTGTATCCTCTATAGAGACCTATCTTTATATCTGTGAGGCCTCATGCCACCTAGCAGACCCATGTAGAGACTATATATCCTCTATAGAGACCTATCTTTATATCTGTGAGGCCTCATGCCACCTAGCAGACCCATGTAGAGACTGTATCCTCTATAGAGACCTATCTTTATATCTCTGAGGCCTCATGCCACCTAGCAGACCCATGTAGAGACTGTATCCTCTATAGAGACCTATCTTTATATCTCTGAGGCCTCAGGCCACCTAGCAGACCCATGTAGAGACTGTATCCTCTATAGAGACCTATCTTTATATCTGTGAGGCCTCATGCCACCTAGCAGACCCATGTAGAGACTATATCCTCTATAGAGACCTGTCTTTATATCTCTGAGGCCTCATGCCACCTAGCAGACCCATGTAGAGACTATATCCTCTATAGAGACCTGTCTTTATATCTGTGAGGCCTCATGCCACCTAGCAGACCCATGTAGAGACTGTATCCTCTATAGAGACCTATCTTTATATCTCTGAGGCCTCATGCCACCTAGCAGACCCATGTAGAGACTGTATCCTCTATAGAGACCTGTCTTTATATCTCTGAGGCCTCATGCCACCTAGCAGACCCATGTAGAGACTATATCCTCTATAGAGACCTATCTTTATATCTCTGAGGCCTCATGCCACCTAGCAGACCCATGTAGAGACTGTATCCTCTATAGAGACCTATCTTTATATCTATGAGGCCTCATGCCACCTAGCAGACCCATGTAGAGACTGTATCCTCTATAGAGACCTATCTTTATATCTCTGAGGCCTCATGCCACCTAGCAGACCCATGTAGAGACTATATCCTCTATAGAGACCTATCTTTATATCTGTGAGGCCTCATGCCACCTAGCAGACCCATGTAGAGACTGTATCCTCTATAGAGACCTATCTTTATATCTATGAGGCCTCATGCCACCTAGCAGACCCATGTAGAGACTGTATCCTCTATAGAGACCTATCTTTATATCTATGAGGCCTCATGCCACCTAGCAGACCCATGTAGAGACTATATCCTCTATAGAGACCTATCTTTATATCTGTGAGGCCTCATGCCACCTAGCAGACCCATGTAGAGACTGTATCCTCTATAGAGACCTGTCTTTATATCTCTGAGGCCTCATGCCACCTAGCAGACCCATGTAGAGACTATATCCTCTATAGAGACCTATCTTTATATCTGTGAGGCCTCATGCCACCTAGCAGACCCATGTAGAGACTGTATCCTCTATAGAGACCTATCTTTATATCTCTGAGGCCTCATGCCACCTAGCAGACCCATGTAGAGACTGTATCCTCTATAGAGACCTATCTTTATATCTGAGGCCTCATGCCACCTAGCAGACCCATGTAGAGACTATATCCTCTATAGAGACCTATCTTTATATCTATGAGGCCTCATGCCACCTAGCAGACCCATGTAGAGACTGTATCCTCTATAGAGACCTATCTTTATATCTGTGAGGCCTCATGCCACCTAGCAGACCCATGTAGAGACTGTATCCTCTATAGAGACCTATCTTTATATCTCTGAGGCCTCACGCCACCTAGCAGACCCATGTAGAGACTATGGTCCAGTTTTGGCAGCAAATTTCTATTTTAGTTTTAGTCATAGTCTCTTGAATAGTTTTCACTTAGTTTTAGTCACATTTTAGTCCCCTGGAATGTTCTAGTGTTTAGTCTAGTTTTAGTCGACTAAATGTCATAAGATTCTAGTCGACTAAATCTACAGTTGATTTAGTCGACTAAAATGTGTTTTGACAGGCCTTGATGTCGTTGTAATGACATATTTTACACTTTGGTTGCATGCTGAAAATAGCAGATATACAATCTCACAACGCGTCGCAGCGCGACGCGTTGTGAGATTGTATATCTGCTATTTTCAGCATGCAACCCAGCTTAAAACTGGATCTCTTGTCCACTAGTCCCTTCTTAACATTTTAGTCTAGTTTTTATTTGTTGACGAAATTGTCAGTATATTTAGTCTTAGTTTTAGTCATCGTAGATAGTTTTCATTTAGTTTCCATTTAGTTTTCGTCAGTGGAAAAAGGTAGTCGACGAACATTTTTCGTCTTAATTTTAGTCGACGAAAACAACACTGCTATGGTCTCTATATTTTCGTCCATGCTAAACAATCTACAAGCTCACAACGTGTTATTTCATTTGAACTATATCAAAAACAGACAACCACATCTTCATGAGAGACATATCTTCATATGTGCGAGGCCGAGGCGGTGTATAAGATGATGTTATATAAGATGATGTTGCTTTGCTTTAATTGATTGATTGAATACTTTATTAATAGTTTGGCAAAATTAAAAAAAAGCACAGAAAGTACATGTTTAACCCATTCTGACCTGAGATCAGATTCATAACGAGGTTTCCACTGGACACACACTGGTCTGATCAACCCATTCTGACCTGAGATCAGATTCTAAAAATGTCAGTCGCTCTTCGATTTTTCAAAAAATAGCAGACCTACAAGCTCATATCGCGCCACTCGGTGGCGCGATATGAGCTTGTAGATCTGCTATTTTTCAATAGCTAAAGCATAACATGATGCTGACACCAAAATGGGTGCCCGGTCAGAATGGGTTAATACAAATACAAGGCTAAAAGGATTGTACCATGCAAGAATTAAAGCACTGTGGTTTGTTAAGTTGTTTGTCCTGTGTTCTAGTGACAGACAAATATACAATACATTGTGCAGCAGCTATAGCACATAATTATTGTAATTATAATTATTACTACACACCACGACTATCATCCTTTATATTGTTTGTAATTGCATTTTATAATGCGGTTCACAAAAGCATGCAGACTGATCCATGGGCGATATAAATCGATGTTCGAGGTTAAAGCGAGCCATAAACCTAATTGGACTATGTTGTCGTCTATTTTATTAATCACGTTAGACAAGTTTCACTTAACCCGTTGGAACTGTACGTGCAATGATTTTTAGATTTTACTTTTGGCTGTTCAAAAATAGCAGATATACAAGCTCAGATTGTAGATCTGTTATATATATGCCAGTTTCTTTTTAAAAGTTGAAATGTGTGCAAATCTTTTAATAAAAAACTTTTTAAGGGAACATCTTTAATAATAATAATAATAATAATAATCTTCGGGGAGGTCCCCTGAAACAACACCTTTTTTTAGATGATAAGGGTCTGCGACCAAATACATGCATCTAATTTTGGGAGGTCCAAATATACATGCATCTAATTTTGGGAGGTCCGCGACACGAAATAGGCTTGAGCACCGCTGATGTAGAAAAAGGCTTGAGCACCACTGATGTAGAAAAAGGCTTGAGCACCACTGATGTAGAAAAAGGCTTGAGCACCGCTGATGTAGAAAAAGGCTTGAGCACCGCTGATGTAGAAAAAGGCTTGAGCACCGCTGATGTAGAAAAAGGCTTGAGCACCACTGATGTAGAAAAAGGCTTGAGCACCACTGATGTAGAAAAAGGCTTGAGCACCACTGATGTAGAAAAAGGCTTGAGCACCGCTGATGTAGAAAAAGGCTTGAGCACCGCTGATGTAGAAAAAGGCTTGAGCACCACTGATGTAGAAAAAGGCTTGAGCACCGCTGATGTAGAAAAAGGCTTGAGCACCACTGATGTAGAAAAAGGCTTGAGCACCACTGATGTAGAAAAAGGCTTGAGCACCACTGATGTAGAAAAAGGCTTGAGCACCACTGATGTAGAAAAAGGCTTGAGCACCACTGATGTAGAAAAAGGCTTGAGCACCACTGATGTAGAAAAAGGCTTGAGCACCGCTGATGTAGAAAAAGGCTTGAGCACCGCTGATGTAGAAAAAGGCTTGAGCACCGCTGATGTAGAAAAAGGCTTGAGCACCACTGATGTAGAAAAAGGCTTGAGCACCGCTGATGTAGAAAAAGGCTTGAGCACCACTGATGTAGAAAAAGGCTTGAGCACCACTGATGTAGAAAAAGGCTTGAGCACCACTGATGTAGAAAAAGGCTTGAGCACCGCTGATGTAGAAAAAGGCTTGAGCACCGCTGATGTAGAAAAAGGCTTGAGCACCACTGATGTAGAAAAAGGCTTGAGCACCACTGATGTAGAAAAAGGCTTGAGCACCACTGATGTAGAAAAAGGCTTGAGCACCGCTGATGTAGAAAAAGGCTTGAGCACCACTGATGTAGAAAAAGGCTTGAGCACCGCTGATGTAGAAAAAGGCTTGAGCACCGCTGATGTAGAAAAAGGCTTGAGCACCACTGATGTAGAAAAAGGCTTGAGCACCGCTGATGTAGAAAGGAGTTTTTCAGAAAACAAATCGTAGAATGGTCCTCACATGTCTTTATGCGTTGAGTATAGCTACAGTATGAATCAAAACGAGACGCAATGAGACTAAGATGAGAGATATGTTGTGATTTGTATTTTTGAGTGGTGCAACCACCTATACTGTATGTGTTCACCTATGTGTTGGTCAATGAGCACCAGTTTGAGTACCAGTAGGGGCGCTGTTTGCCAGAAACAGAGAGAGAGAGAGACTGTTGCCTGCTAATGAGAGAGAGAGAGAGAGAGAGAGAGAGAGGGAGAGAGGGAGAGAGGGGGGGGAGAGGGGAGTTGCACCACTCAGTTCACACAGGTGTGATTTTCTGTTTCTACTGCTGACACATACACACATATACAACCATCTCTCTCTCTCTCTCTCTCTCTCTCTCTCTCTCTCTCTCTCTCTCTCTCTCTCTCTCTCTCTCTCTCTCTCTCTCTCTCATCTCTCTCTCTCTCTCTCTCTCTCTCTCTCTCTCTCTCTCTCTCTCTCTCTCTCATATGTCCTGTCCAAACTGGGGGTCCTCGTAATGAGAATTGTAGAGAGCATTACAGCGCCACTAAATCCCCCATAGCCTCCCCCCCCTGAGTAGGTCATGCTAATAAGCGTCTCGCGCAACGATGATGCAAGGCTAAGGAAATAGCGTAGAAATGTCACCCTGTGTCACGTAGAATATCACAACAAAGCAGTGTTGTTTTTGGCAGCAGATTTCTATTTTAGTTTAGTCATATAGTCTTTGGACTGAAACTTCATTTAGTTCTAGTCACATTTTAGTCACCTGGAAATGTCTTTTTAGTCGACTAAATGTCATAAGATTTTAGTCGACTAAATCTACAGGTGATTTAGTCGACTTTTACACTTGAAACGTGAAAATAGCTGATCTACAAGCTCACAACGCGTCGCGTTGCGACGCGTTGTGAGCTTGTAGATCAGCTATTTTCAGCATGCAACCAATGCTGTTCTTGTATCTTTTGTCAAAATCCCATTTTTCGACACAGACGTAGAAAACTAGAAATGCACTCTGTCGAGGTGCCAACAAGTTTAGGCCATACATGGCCTACTTGTGCACAAGCAGAGCGCCTAAGTACACTACTGCTACAACTAATGTCTATTATTATAACTGCTGTTCTGAATCCTTTAGATCCGTTTATTGACCTTTTACCAACCTCGAAACGTACCATAGTTACGTCACCAACCGTCAGCCAATAAGGGACCACCATTCTTACACCGACATACATACATACATTTTTAAGGACCCACTTGTAGGCCAGTGCAACAGAGCATGCTTTTGCCTTTTTTTAAACCCTACCCATTTTAACCAAATACATACATACATACATACATACATACATACATCACCAAACGTACCTTAGTTACGTCATCAGCTAGCTCTGCTTGCGCAAGTAATGAGTGTACAATATTATTATTACCAGAAACTATACAGAGCTATAGGGTAACAAGAAGACTCGCCCCGTTTCTGTTTTCCTCCCAGAATCTTCCCCAATGTGAGGGGCGGGAGAGGCCGGACAGCAGACGGCTGGACTTTGAGTTTCTCTAACTATAAACTTTCATGACAGCAGAACAGCCTAAGTACAAATATAATTTATGAAAAGCTACTACAGTGAAGTCTGTTCACAGAAGTTGTTGTAGGATATGTGGGGATTATCTGACGAGGTACCATTTGAGGGGGAAAAACCTTACATATACTAAATAGCCAATAGCATATTACAAAGGTATCCCCCTCACTGGGGAAAATTCCAGGAGGAAAAACGGGCAAGCACCGGGGCGAGTAGTCCAGTATTCAGCTATAGCATTGAAGGACCATCACAGGTCTGTAACTCAGAGAGTGTACAAATGGAACCAAACTGACCCTTACGGGTGCATCTATTGGTCCCATTTGGGGCGGCAGTGGCTCGGGGGTATAGAGTGAGTTGCCAGTAGAACGAACGGCCACATGGGAGGAAAACCGTGACGTTCCCGGTTCGATCCCTGTGGGCTCCCCCAGAGTTAGTGTGGAAGTGTCCCGATGTGCAGGTTGGTGCTTTGCATGGTTTCCTCCACCATCAGTGTATGAATGAGTGTGTGAATCTATATGTAAAGCGCTTTTTTTTTTTGCAGAAATACAGTACATTTCAAGCACAACTCAATACAAAGACTGTTATCTGTTAACTGTGAGTGGACGACCCAATTAAGCATTACACTTGTTTACAACAGGGTCCACATTGGCTTTGGATGAAAGCGCTATACGTACAGTAAACCGTAACGCAACATTTTCCATTTTGTATGGGGGTCCTTGCAAATAAAATATTTGAGAACCACTAGTTGGCCTCCTAATGTGTCATAGTGTCGTAGTAAATCAACGTCATGAATATTCAGAAGAAAACCCATTAAACTGACTGTCAGTAATTGTGTCTTATGATCAAAAATAAGAACATTATAATGGTGTGTTAAAACCCATTCTGAACGGGAACCCCTTTTGGTGTTAGCATCATGTTATGCTTTAGCTATTGAAAAATAGCAGATCTACAAGCTCATAGCGCGCCACCGAGTGGCGCGCTATGAGCTTGTAGATCTGCTATTTTTTTGAAAAATTGAAAAACGACTGACATAGAAACATAGCTTTTTCAGAAAACTGTCAGGATGTATAGAAGACATTTGTAGAATCTGATCTCAGGTCAGAATGGGTAAGAAAATCTAAATTGTTCCCACAGAAAAGACAGTGTATAGGTATTAGGGACATATCGATGACCCCTGACCCCTGGCATCAGCTCGGCAGGGCTTGTTGACGCTGATCCCTCTGACTGTGGGGTCAACATGCAGTCACGTGACATGATGCAGCCAATGGAGAGCCTGCATCTCTCATTCCACAGCAGACCCTGACCTAGACCCTAGAGGGAATAACAATTGTGTGTGTGTGTGTGTGTGTGTGTGTGTGTGTGTGTGTGTGTGTGTGTGTGTGTGTGTGTGTGTGTGTGTGTGTGTGTGTGTGTGTGTGTGTGTGTGTGTGTGTGTGTGTGTGTGTGTGTGTGTGTGTTGGAAACCTTATTATATGTCCAAAACTGTTCTGGATTCAAAAGTATTTTCATATATTTATCCGTTCATATATTTCATACAGTATATAGACACATTTAGAGCTGTCATTCAGTCAGTAACAGAAGGAATACAGTTATACCGAAACGATGGAGAAATGACAGAGTTACCGTGTGTGTGTGTGGGGGTCCCCGGGGGGTCCTTGGCTTGCAGGGGGGTCCCCGGAAAAACATCCAGACCCCCAGGAACGCGCCCAGGGCGTCGACTAAAACTAAGACGAAAAATGTTCGTCGACTACCTTTTTTCACTGACTAAAACTAAATGGAAACTAAATGAAAACTAAGCTACGATGACTAAAACTAAGACTAAATATACTGACAATTTCGTCAACAAATAAAAACTAGACTAAAATGTTAGGAAGGGACTAGTGGACAAGAGATCCAGTATAAGTCATTTTACACTTGGTTGCATGCTGAAAATAGCAGATCTACAAGCTTGTAGATCGGCTATTTTCAGCATGTGTAAAATAAGTCATTGTGACGGCATCAAGACCCGCAAAAATACATTTTAGTCGACTAAATCACCTGTAGATTTAGTCCACTAAAATCTTATGACATTTAGTCGACTAAAACTAGACTAACACTAAGGACATTCCAGGTGACTAAAATGTGACTAAAACTAAATGAAGTTTCAGTCCAAAGACTATGACTAAAACTAAAATAGAAATTTGCTGCCAAAAACAACACTGGTATACTGTAGTGTACTCTATGCTGTACCCTACTGGCCACTGTTGGTGTTGCAGCTGTCCGTGCTCGGACACAGAGACAGACACACACACATACATACACACGTACATAGGGACACACATAGCTGCGTATTGGAGCAGAGGCAGTAATAGACCTACAAGCTCATAGCGCGCCACCGAGTGGCGCGCTATGAGCTTGTAGGTCTGCTATTTTTCAATAGCTAAAGCATAACATAATGCTATAACACCAAAAAGGGTTCCCGCCCCCAAAATGGGGCATAAAACAGCCCGCTCGCGTGGTTCATATTGTAACCTGTTTGGAGTCCGCATGTAACTCCGAACGGCACGCGTTAGTCAGTGGGACTAAGGCCTGCTCATCTCGCCTCATCTCGTCAGAGGAGATGAGATGAGCCTGGATCCCTCATCTCATCTCATCTCATCTCATCTCATCTGATCTGCACCTGCACTCAATTCAGTTCTCCCCAAAAAGAACTGGACTGGCGTCCAAAAAGAGCTGGATGGATGGATGGGAGGGGAGGGATAAGGATGCATAATCAGATCATTCCGGTGCAGTTGCTCGCCAAACTGACTGACTGACTGACTGGCTATATGTCACGCTGCCAAAGCTTAAACGATGAGAGAGAGACACAGAGAGAGAGACAGAGAGAGAGAGAGGATAAATAGACACAGTAATGGAAGATGAAAAGATGATCAGTTAATCCATTCTGAACGGGAACCCATTTTGGTGTTAGCATCATGTCGTGCTTTAGCTATTGAAAAATAGCAGATCTACAAGGTCTGCTATTTTTGGAAAAATCGAAGAACGACTGACATTTTTATAGAATCTGATCTCAGGTCAGAATGGGTTAATCAGACCACAGTGTGTGTCCAGTGGAAACCTCGTATGAATCTGATCTCAGGTCAGAATGGGTTAACAAACATGGCCTTTAAACAAAAGGGGGAGGGGAAAAATAAATCTGATTTGTGACACTGTGCATAATATTAGCTTTTCAACTATGTTACGTAATCATGATTGATTTAACCCATCAAAACCTGATTTAACCCATCAAAACCAACCTGATTTAACCCATCAAAACCAACCCATCAAAACCTGGGAAGCGGAATAATGCTTTCGTCTTCATATACAAGTCTCTATACTCACTTATCTTAAAATACCCTGCTCTTGCTTCTGATATGCCTCAGTTTGTTTCTTTCATACAAACCTGTGAATACACTGTAAAGTTCTATGATCTATGCATGTGCACGTTTGTAATTATGTATCCATCTCATCTCGTCAAAGCCTTTTACTGCATGTGCACACAGTATTATGTAACAGTTTGTTTCTGATTTAGATTTTTGATTCATGATCTATGTCCAATATATGAGTACCATGATGCATTTAAGTCATTTATTTCTGTGGTGAAAATAACAAATACATTTTGGGCGGGTCCTCTCTCGTTTTGAGAACTACTGATTTAGAAGGCATTTGTAGAATCGTCCACATGCAGGCCTTCTTAACCCATTCTGGACGGGATGGAACCCCTTTTGGTGTTTTAACTATTAAGCATTATGTTATACTTTAGCTATTTGAAAGATAGCAGATCTAGCGCGGCACCGAGTGGCGCGCTACGAGCTTGTATGGGTCTGCTATTTTTTGAAAAATCGTAAAAATGAGTCATACATCTTTGAATATATATTCTTTCAGAGCGAACGTTCTTTTTTATTTGGACGTCAGAGCCTTCTTAAAGGGTCAATAGTTGTTCAGATGATGCGCTGCTCTATAACACCTGGCTGTGGCTCAGGAGGTAGAGCAGGTCGTCCAATGATCCATGGGTCGGCGGTTCGAATCCGGCTCCTCCTCCTCCTCCTGTCCACCATGTCGAAGTGTCCTTGGGCAAAGACACTGAACCCCACATTGCTCCCGATGTGCTGGATGGTACCAGTGTTGTTTTTGGCAGCAAATTTCTATTTTAGTTTTAGTCATATAGTATCTTGAATAGTTTTCACTTAGTTTTAGTCACATTTTTGTCGCCTGGAATGTTCTAGTGTTTAGTCTAGTTTTAGTCGACTAAATGTCATACGATTTTAGTCGACTAAATCTACAGTTGATTTAGTCGACTAAAATGTGTTTGACAGGCCTTGATGTCGTTGTAATGACATATTTTACACTTTGGTTGCATGCAACCCAGCATAAAACTGGATCCCTTGTCCACTAGTCCCTTCCTAACATTTTAGTCTAGTTTTTATTTGTTGACGAATTGTCAGTATATTTAGTCTTCATCATAGATTAGTTTTATTTATTTTTTATTTAGTTTTAGTCAGTAAAAATAGGGTAGTCGACGAACATTTTTCGTATTAGTTTTAGTCGACGAAAACAACACTGCTGTGTGTGTGTGTGTGTGTGTGTGTGTGTGTGTGTGTGTGTGTGTGTGTGTGTGTGTGTGTGTGTGTGTGTGTGTGTGTGTGTGTGTGTGTGTGTGTGTGTGTGTGTGTGTGTGTGTGTGTGTGTGTGTGTGTGTGTGTGTGTGTGTGTGTGTGTGTGTGTGTGTGTGTGTGTGTGTGTGTGTGTGTGTGTGTGTATGAATGAATGTAATGCACAATCTATGTAAAGCACCTTGGATAAAGGCGCTATATAAATGCACCATTTACCATTCATAAGAAATGATGTCCTCGTCATCTCTCAGCCTGGGCTGAAGCACTCTGCTCCCAGTCTTAACCAGTCTGCTCCCAGTCTTAACCACTCTGCTCCCAGTCTTAACCACTCTGCTCCCAGTCTTAACCACTCTGCTCCCAGTCTTAACCAGTCTGCTCCCAGTCTTAACCACTCTGCTCCAGTCTTAACCACTCTGCTCCCAGTCTGCTCCCAGTCTTAACCACTCTGCTCCCAGTCTGCTCCCACTCTGCTCCCAGTCTGCTCCAGTCTGCTCCCAGTCTAAACCACTCTGCTCCCAGTCTGCTCCCAGTCTTAACCACTCTGCCCCCAGTCTGCTCCCACTCTGCTCCCACTCTGCTCCCAGTCTGCTCCCAGTCTTAACCACTCTGCTCCAGTCTTAACCAGTCTGCTCCCAGTCTGCTCCCAGTCTTAACCACTCTGCTCCCAGTCTTAACCACTCTGCTCCAGTCTTAACCAGTCTGCTCCCAGTCTGCTCCCAGTCTTAACCACTCTGCTCCCAGTCTTAACAGTCTGCTCCCAGTCTGCTCCCCAGTCTTAACCACTCTGCTCCCAGTCTTAACCAGTCTGCTCCCAGTCTGCTCCAGTCTTAACCACTCTGCTCCCAGTCTTAACCACTCTGCTCCCACTCTGCTCCCAGTCTTAACCACTCTGCTCCCAGTCTGCTCCCAGTCTTAACCACTCTGCTCCAGTCTTAACCAGTCTGCTCCCAGTCTGCTCCCAGTCTTAACCAGTCTGCTCCCAGTCTTAACCACTCTGCTCCCAGTCTTAACCACTCTGCTCCCAGTCTTAACCAGTCTGCTCCCAGTCTTAACCACTCTGCTCCCAGTCTTAACCACTCTGCTCCCAGTCTGCTCCCAGTCTTAACCACTCTGCTCCCAGTCTGCTCCCACTCTGCTCCCAGTCTGCTCCCAGTCTGCTCCCAGTCTTAACCACTCTGCTCCCAGTCTGCTCCCAGTCTTAACCACTCTGCCCCCAGTCTGCTCCCACTCTGCTCCACTCTGCTCCCAGTCTGCTCCCAGTCTTAACCTACTCTGCTCCCAGTCTTAACCAGTCTGCTCCCAGTCTGCTCCCAGTCTTAACCACTCTGCTCCCAGTCTTAACCACTCTGCTCCCAGTCTTAACCAGTCTGCTCCCAGTCTGCTCCCAGTCTTAACCACTCTGCTCCCAGTCTTAACCAGTCTGCTCCCAGTCTGCTCCCAGTCTTAACCACTCTGCTCCAGTCTTAACCAGTCTGCTCCCAGTCTGCTCCCAGTCTTAACCACTCTGCTCCCAGTCTTAAACCACTCTGCTCCCACTCTGCTCCCAGTCTTAACCACTCTGCTCCCAGTCTGCTCCCAGTCTTAACCACTCTGCTCCCAGTCTTAACCAGTCTGCTCCCAGTCTGCTCCCAGTCTTAACCACTCTGCTCCCAGTCTTAACCACTCTGCTCCAGTCTGCTCCCAGTCTTAACCACTCTGCTCCCAGTCTGCTCCCAGTCTTAACCACTCTGCTCCCAGTCTGCTCCCAGTCTTAACCACTCTTGCTCCCAGTCTGCTCCAGTCTTAACCACTCTGCTCCCAGTCTTAACCACTCTGCTCCCAGTCTTACCCACTCTGCTCCCAGTCTAACCAGGTCTGCTCCAGTCTGCTCCAGTCTTAACACACTCTGCTCCCAGTCTTAACCACTCTGCTCCCAGTCTTAACCAGTCTGCTCCCAGTCTTAACCACTCTGCTCCAGTCTTAACACTCTGCTCCCAGTCTTAACCACTCTGCTCCCAGTCTTAACCAGTCTGCTCCCAGTCTTAACCACTCTGCTCCCAGTCTTAACCACTCTGCTCCCAGTCTTAACCACTCTGCTCCCAGTCTTAACCACTCTGCTCCCAGTCTTAACCACTCTGCTCCCAGTCTTATAGCAGGGAAGCAGGGCTCATTAAAACTGTCATTAGAAACACGATCTAACCCTAACATGTGAGCTTAAAGAAACCTTTAATGTCCTCCCTTAGCTCTCCTCCGATGGCAAACTCCAGGAACATGAAATAATTGTTTCTTAGGAATGCCTTAATGCTTTTCCTTTCTTCATTAGGCTATCATGTACAAATTGCATGCAGTACTACATTTCCAGAGATCCTTATGAAATTACATTTTGCTCATTTTATTATGTGGTCTCTTAATTAATTAATAAGGGGAGCTTCTGGAATAGTTTTTTTATCTGCCAGCCAGCTATAAGACCGCTTTTTATATCAAGGTTAATTATTTATTCAGAATTTGAATGCCTGCATCTGTTAACCCATTCTGAACTGCATTGAGATCAGATTCATACGAGGTTTCCACTGGACACACACTGGTCTGATTAAGTTTAAACCTGTATATCTGCTATTTTTATTGAAATCGTGAAAAATGTGAACATCTGGGAATATGTCTTGAAACGTAATAACAACACAGATCTTGTAATGGGGGCTGGTTCCCTGGCATAACATATTTTCAGACGGGGGTTAATTTGCAGACAAATCTTTTAGTTTAGTTATTATTTTCTCCCCATGACTCTGCTAAATGGTAAATCGTTAGCCTCATAGGATAAATGCATAAGTCATTTTTTATGATTTTCGGATAATAAGGAAAAACACATTTTCTCGCAAGTATGTAAGAGTTTTTAATGCAGATTTTTACAATGGTTTCCTGAGGGGTTAACAAAATGTTTTTTACAAAAAGATAAACATGAGAGTCATTCCATAACAAAAAAAAGTGACTTAGGCCATTTTCAAGAAAATAATCTGTGACTTAGGCATTTTTTAATACATGTCTACTAAACACCTGGGGGTCTATTAGAGTGATGTTAACTCCATACTAAACACCTGGGGGTCTATTAGAGTAATGTTAACTCCATACTAAACACCTGGGGGTCTATTAGAGTGATGTTAACTCCATACTAAACACCTGGGGGTCTATTAGAGTGATGTTAACTCCATACTAAACACCTGGGGGTCTATTAGAGTGATGTTACCATACTAAACACCTGGGGGTCTATTAGAGTAATGTTAACTCCATACTAAACACCTGGGGGTCTATTAGAGTAATGTTAACTCCATACTAAACACCTGGGGGTCTATTAGAGTGATGTTAACTCCATACTAAACACCTGGGGGTCTATTAGAGTGATGTTAACTCCATACTAAACACCTGGGGGTCTATTAGAGTGATGTTAACTCCATACTAAACACCTGGGGGTCTATTAGAGTGATGTTAACTCCATACTAAACACCTGGGGTCTATTAGAGTAATGTTAACTCCATACTAAACACCTGGGGGTCTGTTAGAGTAATGTTAACTCCATACAGAACACCTGGGGGTCTATTAGAGTGATGTTAACTCCATACTAAACACCTGGGGGTCTATTAGAGTAATGTTAACTCCATACTAAACACCTGGGGGTCTGTTAGAGTAATGTTAACTCCATACAGAACACCTGGGGGTCTATTAGAGTGATGTTGAACTCCATACTAAACACCTGGGGGTCTATTAGAGTAATGTTAACTCCATACTAAACACCTGGGGGTCTATTAGAGTAATGTTAACTCCATACTAAACACCTGGGGTCTGTTAGAGTAATGTTAACTCCATACAGAACACCTGGGGGTCTATTAGAGTGATGTTAACTCCATACTAAACACCTGGGGGTCTATTAGAGTAATGTTAACTCCATACTAAACACCTGGGGGTCTGTTAGAGTAATGTTAACTCCATACAGAACACCTGGGGGTCTATTAGAGTGATGTTAACTCCATACTAAACACCTGGGGGTCTATTAGAGTAATGTTAACTCCATACTAAACACCTGGGGGTCTGTTAGAGTAATGTTAACTCCATACAGAACACCTGGGGGTCTATTAGAGTGATGTTAACTCCATACTAAACACCTGGGGGTCTATTAGAGTAATGTTAACTCCATACTAAACACCTGGGGGTCTATTAGAGTAATGTTAACTCATACTAAACACCTGGGGGTCTGTTAGAGTAATGTTAACTCCATACAGAACACCTGGGGGTCTATTAGAGTGATGTTAACTCCATACTAAACACCTGGGGGTCTGTTAGAGTAATGTTAACTCCATACAGAACACCTGGGGTATATTAGAGTGAGTGTTAACTCCATACTAAACACCTGGGGGTCTGTTAGAGTAATGTTAACTCCATACAGAACACCTGGGGGTCTATTAGAGTAATGTTAACTCCATACAGAACACCTGGGGGTCTATTAGAGTGATGTTAACTCCATACTAAACACCTGGGGGTCTATTAGAGTAATGTTAACTCATACTAAACACCTGGGGGTCTGTTAGAGTAATGTTAACTCCATACAGAACACCTGGGGGTCTGTTAGAGTGATGTTAACTCCATACTAAACACCTGGGGGTCTATTAGAGTAATGTTAACTCCATACTAAACACCTTGGGGTCTGTTAGAGTAATGTTAACTCCATACAGAACACCTGGGGGTCTATTAGAGTGATGTTAACTCCATACTAAACACCTGGGGTCTGTTAGAGTAATGTTAACTCCATACTAAACACCTGGGGGTCTGTTAGAGTAATGTTAACTCCATACAGAACACCTGGGGGTCTATTAGAGTGATGTTAACTCCCATACTAAACACCTGGGGGTCTATTAGAGTGATGTTAACTCCATACTAAACACCTGGGGGTCTGTTAGAGTAATGTTAACTCCATACAGAACACCTGGGGGTCTATTAGAGTAATGTTAACTCCATACTAAACACCTGGGGGTCTGTTAGAGTAATGTTAACTCCATACTAAACACCTGGGGTCTGTTAGAGTAATGTTAACTCCATACAGAACACCTGGGGGTCTATTAGAGTGATGTTAACTCCATACTAAACACCTGGGGGTCTATTAGAGTGATGTTAACTCATACTAAACACCTGGGGGTCTATTAGAGTGATGTTAACTCCATACTAAACACCTGGGGGTCTATTAGAGTAATGTTAACTCCATACTAAACACCTGGGGGTCTATTAGAGTAATGTTAACTCCATACTAAACACCTGGGGGTCTGTTAGAGTAATGTTAACTCCATACTAAACACCTGGGGGTCCTGTTAGAGTAATGTTAACTCCATACTAAACACCTGGGGGTCTATTAGAGTGATGTTAACTCCATACTAAACACCTGGGGGTCTGTTAGAGTAATGTTAACTCCATACTAAACACCTGGGGTCTGTTAGAGTAATGTTAACTACATACTAAACACCTGGGGGTCTATTAGAGTGATGTTAACTCCATACTAAACACCTGGGGTCTATTAGAGTAATGTTAACTCCATACAGAACAACCTGGGGGTCTATTAGAGTAATGTTAACTCCATACTAAACACCTGGGGGTCTATTAGAGTAATGTTAACTCCATACTAAACACCTGGGGGTCTGTTAGAGTAATGTTAACTCCATACTAAACACCTGGGGTCTATTAGAGTAACTGTTGTTTGCTGTGTATGCAATGTAAAATGCCCAAGTCACACAAAGTGAGTTAGGCGGCAACGTAAAAATGCTCAAATCACACAAGTGACTTAGGCAGATCATCATTTTTGAAGATTGTGAGCTTTGTGATTGGCTGAGGACATAGGCGATGATCCAGAACGATGCAGCAGCCCCAGGAGATCACCTGTATGCAGAAATCTCAATTTCGCCAAAAAATGACTTAGGCATTTATCCTATGAGGCTAACGAAATGGTAAATGCTGCATTTATATATAGCGCCTTTATCCAAGGCGCTTTACATAGACTGTGCATTACATTCACCCATTCACACACACATTCACACACCTTCACATAGATTGTGCATTACGTTCACCCATTCACACACACATTCATACACCTTTACATAGATTGTGCATTACATTCACCCATTCACACACACATTCATACACCTTTACATAGATTGTGCATTACATTCACCCATTCACACACACATTCATACACCTTTACATAGATTGGTGCATTACATTCACCCATTCACACACACATTCACACACCTTTACAGAGATCGTGCATTACATTCACCCCATTCACACACATTCACACACCTTTACATAGATTGTGCATTACATTCACCCATTCACAACACATTCACACACCTTCACATAGATTGTGCATTACGTTCACCCATTCACACACACATTCATAACACCTTTACATAGATTGTGCATTACATTCACCCATTCACACACATTTCACACACCTTTACATAGATTGTGCATTACATTCACCCATTCACACACACATTCACACACCTTTACATAGACTGTGCATTACATTCCACCCATTCACACACATTCACACACCTTCACATAGATTGTGCATTACATTCACCCATTCACACACACCTTTACATAGACTGTGCATTACATTCACCCATTCACACACATTCACACACCTTCACATAGATTGTGCATTACGTTCACCCATTCACACACACATTCACACACCTTTACATAGATTGTGCATTACATTCACCCATTCACACACATTCACACACCTTTACATAGATTGTGCATTACATTCACCCATTCACACACACATTCACACACCTTTACATAGACTGTGCATTACATTCACCCATTCACACACATTCACACACCTTTCACATAGATTGTGCATTACATTCACCCATTCACACACACATTCACACACCTTTACATAGATTGTGCATTACATTCACCCATTCACACACATTCACACACCCTTTACATAGATTGTGCATTACATTCACCCATTCACACACCACATTCATACACCGATGGCGGCAGAAACCATGCAAGGCACCAACCAGCACATCGGGAGCAATTAGGGGTTCAGTGTCTTTTTGCCCAAGGACACTTCGACATGTAGACAGGAGGAGGAGGAGCCGGGATTCGAACCGCCGACCCATGATCATTGGACGCAGTGTTGTTTTTGGCAGCAAATTTCTATTTTAGTTTTAGTCATAGTCTTTGGACTGAAACTAATTTAGTTTTAGTCACATTTTAGTCATCTGAAATGTCTTAGTGTTAGTCTAGTTTTAGTCGACTAAATGTCATAAGATTTTAGTCGACTAAATCTACAGGTGATTTAGTCGACTAAAATGTATTTTGGTGGGCCTTGATGCCGTCGTAATGAGTGTTTTTACACTTGCTGGAAATAGCTGATCTACAAGCTCACGCGACGCAATGTGAGCTTGTAGATCGGCTATTTTCAGCATGGCAACCAAGTGTAAAATGACTTATACTGGATCTCTTGTCCACTAGTCCCTTCCTAACATTTTAGTCTAGTTTTTATTTGTCGACGAAATTGTCAGTATATTAGTCTTAGTTTTAGTCATCGTAGCTTAGTTTTCATTTAGTTTCCATTTGTTTTAGTCAGTGGAAAAAGGTAGTCGACGAACATTTTTCGTCTTAGTTTTAGTCGACGAAAACAACAGTGATTGGACGGACCTGCTCTATACCTCTTGAGCCTCAGTCGCCCTGCTGTGTGACGAAACAAACACCCCCCTGCATCCAACAGAACCTTCTCTATCCACACTTCTCCTGGGCTGTGTGTGCTCCAGTTTCCTGTCGATTTGATCCAATGAAAGCCAATGAAACTGGTCAGATGACCAATGATATCCAATGAAATCACAGGAACTGGAGAGCACGAGCAGCCCAGGAAAAGTGTGGATAGCAGAGAGAGAGAGAGAGAGAGAGAGAGAGAGAGAGAGAGAAGAGAGAGAGAGAGAGAGAGGAGAGACAGAGACAGAGACAGAGAGAGAGACAGAGAGAGAGAGAGAGAGAGACAGAGGTTGCATCTGACGATTAGCGAACGCCTTCGTGTCGAAACCATTTCGCCGTCCTCTGAATCATCCGTCTATTGTCCTAATCTGATCAGCTGTTATGATAAGCTTCGAGAGAGAGAGAGAGAGAGAGAGAGAGAGAGAGAGAGAGAGAGAGAGAGAGAGAGAGAGAGGAGAGAGAGAGAGAGAGAGAGAGAGAGAGAGAGAGAGAGAGAGAGAGAGAGAGAGAGAGAGAGAGAGAGAGAGAGAGAGAGAGAGAGAGAGAGAGAGAGAGAGACGTGTCGTCAGGTCATTGTATTCCAATCAGAGAGACGACTGATTGCTATCAGGGCCTCCCTCTTTCGCTCTCTCTCTCTCTGTCTCTCTCTCTGTCTCTCTCTCTCTGTCTCTCTGTCTGTCTCTCTCTCTCTCTCTGTCTCTCTCTCTGTCTCTCTCTCTGTCTCTCTCTCTCTCTCTCTCTCTCTCTCTCTCTCTCTCTCTCTCTCTCTCTCCTCTCTCTTCGCTCTCTCTCTCTCTCTCTCTCTCTCTCTCTTCAGAGATGGTGGAGATAGGGAGCCAGGTCAACAGAAAGGAAAATCCAGTGACATCATTGATGGCACTCGAGTGGGTGGGTCTACAGTAACTGAGTACATTTACTCAAGTACAGTACTCAGTACTGTACTGTACTAACAAGAAAAACATGGATTACAAGAATCATCACGAAACGTTCACTTTTCACCTTCGGTGTCAGCATCATGTTATGTTTTAGCTATTTAAAAATAGCAGATCTACAAGCTCATAGCGCTGGCACCGAGTGGCGCGATATGAGCTTGTAGGTCTGCTATTTTTGGAAAAATCGTGATAATGTGGTGCAAATCTTTGAATATATATTATTTCAGAGCACACATTTTAACACAAATCTTTGCTTCTGCAGCGGGTCTCTGGAACTTAATATTTTCAGATGGGGGTCTGCCCATGTTCTTAGGAGAGAGGAGAGAGGCAAGCAGTGACATCATTGAAGGCACTTAGACTCAGGGGGCATGGTGGAGTGTCTCTCTTTCTCTCTCTTTCTTTCTCTCTCTCTACGTTTAAAGTGTGCCGTGCGTGCCGTGGTGTGTGTGTGCGTGCATGCCGTGCGTGCGTGCGTGCGTGCGTGCGTGCGTGCCTGTGTGTGTGCGTGCGTGTGTGCGTGCGTATGTGTGTGCGTGCGTGTGTGTGTGCGTGTGTGTCTGCGTGTGTGTGTGCGTGTGTGTGTGCGTGCGTGCATGCGTGCCCACATCTTTCTTTTCTTTTAGAAAGGCACAGAATTGAAGTGACAGAATAACTTTAGACCAAACAACCATTTCCTTTTCCTTTTCTTTCCCATAATAACCACCGTTAGGCGCCGGTGGCTCGGCCCGGCCCGGGGCCCGCACGCAGTTCTTCTCTCAATAATGGATGATTCTAAATAACAGCGGTGCACTTTGGCTACACCTGGACTTAAGTGCCCTGGAAGAAGAATAGTGGTCCTCTAGACTAGATAGTGCTCCCTCCACCTCCACGATGCTCCCTCTGGGTGCAAAGAACAGAACACACAAACCCCTTTTAGTGTTTTAAGCATTTTGTTATGCTTTAGCTGTTGAAAAATATCAGATCTACAAGCTCATAGCGCGCCACCGAGTGGCGCGCTACGAGCTTGTAGGTCTCTCATTTTTGAAAAGTCATGAAAATGCGGCACAAATCTTTCAATATATTATTATTCTTTCAGAGCGAACGTTTTTAACTAAAATATATGCTTCTGGTGGTGTGGGGGGGGTCCCCGGAACAACATATTTTCAGATGGGGGGTCGGTGGCATATTACATATATAATTTCTGGGGTCCTTGACATGAAATATTGAGCACCACTGATACAGAAACATGAGGTTTTTCAGAAAACTGTCATTGGGAGGGAGGGAGGAGGGACCGACGTGTGGAGAGAGGATGATGGGTGTTTGGTTTGACAGACACTCAACGTATTCTGGTCATTCCTCCAGGAAACCGTCGACCCACTCCAGCCCTCACCTGGTTCTAGAGATGTATATAAACCCATACCTTCCCCCCTGATACCAGTGTTAACCCATTTTGGGGGCGAGAACCCCTTTTGGTGTTATAGCATTATGTCATGCTTTAGCTATTGAAAAATAGCAGATCTACAAGCTCATAGCGCGCCACCGAGTGGCGCGATATGAGCTTGTAGGTCTGCTATTTTTTGAAAAATCGAAGAACGATCGACTGACATTAGAAACATAGCTTTTTTTTCAGAAAACTGTCAGGATGTAGAATCTGATCTCGGGTCAGAATGGGCTAATTGGGGACAGGCCCGCGGCGCCCACACAGGGGGGCCAGAGGGGGGGCCAGCTGGCACGGCACCCCCCCCCCTCCCTCTCCCTCAGTTTAAGTTTTATATACTGTATATATTGTTTTACTACCGTATATAAAAATGATGTGTGTCCCCCTCGCCGTTTTCAACTTCACTCTTCAGTCCGAGGCTGGTTGGGGATTAACTTTGTCTTGATTGTGTGTGAGTGCATACTGTATAGGACCCTAATGGAAACAAGACCGCAAGGTCTTTCTACTGTGTCTCAGGAGGCGGTTCGAATCCCGGCTCCTCCTCCTCTTGTCCACATGTGGAAGTGTCCTTGGGCAAAGACACTGAACCCTGCCTTGCCTCCAGTGAGTCGGTCGGTGTGAGCTCGCCACCGTCGGTGTGTGAATGTGGGAAGTGAGGACGCTGGCGTCGACTGTTCACCGCTTCACCTCCCAATGTATGAATGAATGAACCTTCACCTCCCAACGTATGAATGAATGAACCTTCACCTCCCAATGTATGAATGAATGAACCTTCACCTCCCAATGTATGAATGAATGAACCTTCACCTCCCAATGTATGAATGAATGAACCTTCACCTCCCAATGTATGAATGAATGAACCTTCACCTCCCAATGTATGAATGAATGAACCTTCACCTCCCAATGTATGAATGAATGAACCTTCACCTCCCAATGTATGAATGAATGAACCTTCACCTCCCAATGTATGAATGAATGAACCTTCACCTCCCAATGTATGAATGAATGAACCTTCACCTCCCAATGTATGAATGAATGAACCTTCACCTCCCAACGTATGAATGAATGAACCTTCACCTCCCAATGTATGAATGAATGAACCTTCACCTCCCAATGTATGAATGAATGAACCTTCACCTCCCAACGTATGAATGAATGAACCTTCACCTCCCAATGTATGAATGAATGAGCCGTTGTGAAGCGCTTTGAGCACTTGGAAAAGCGCTATAAAAATGCACATCATTCGGTTAATTCGGTGCAATCCTTTTGGACCAAATCCTTGACTGTACCCTGTGCTGGTTACATTATTATATTTGACTGTACCCTGTGCTGGTTACATTATTATATTTGACTGTACCCTGTGCTGGAGGTTTATACTCCTTCTAGATCACTGCGGTCTGAGGGCCAGCTAAACCTCAGGGTCACAAAGAAGACCCGCTTAAAGTCCAGAGGCGACCGAGCCTTTTCTGTTGTAGCCCCTAAACTATGGAACGCACTCCCCTCCCACGTCAAATTGGCCCCCTCCATCGAGACCTTTAAATCCCGCCTGAAGACCCACCTCTTTACCTTGGCTTTTAACCCCGCTTGAGTTCCTTTGGTCCTTGTATATGTTTCGTCTCACTGTGATGCTGTTGTTTTTCTGTTGTTTTCTGTAATGTGTCTCAGTTGTTGTCACTGTTTGTACTTTGTTTTTCTCGCTGTTGTTTTTCTGTGTGGTAGCTTTAGTGCACTTGTTTTTATTTTATTTTATTCTCCTGTACAGCACTTTGTTAACTCTGAGTTTTAAAACGTGCTATATAAATAAAGTGGATTGGATTGGATTGGATTGGTTACATTATTATATTATGTGAATACTTGTAAACAGGACCAGCCGTGTGTCACACCAAAAGTGGTGACCTATATATAGGCTATTGAATACAGTAGATTAGAATGATGACGCAATCACCACAGACTCCAAAGCATGCAGGTCACTGCTTTTTGTGTAACACCCGCGATATATGAAAGCTAGTGTCCGTTGTCAGAGAGCTCATTCATTAAGGAAACCTTTGTGGTAACAGAAAGAACAGGGAAATATATATAGCTCTTAAATGTAACTTAGTAACGCTTTTTCTTTACTATCAATTCAATTCAAAGGGCTTTATTGGCATGAGAAAACATACGTTTACATACGTTGCCAAAGCAAAAAGAACAATACAACAATATAACAATACAATCAAAACAAAAATGATGTACATTTGAAGGTCAGAATCTTCAATAGATCAAATTCTATGTACCAAGGTCACTCAATGCAGGTATAGTGCAGGAATATACACAATGATTAGTCTTTAGGGTGGTTGTGTTCCATTTGATATCCTTCTCCTATCACAGCAGCTCACACATCTTGCTGCTGTGTTTTGCACATTGTTGTACTTCGCCCAGCAGATATGGGAGGCTTTTGTCATTGGTCATGTTTTCAAAATCTCCGTGTGTGGTTGTAATCTGTGGGAAGTATGTGTCTCTGATGTCTTGGTACAGTGGAAAGTGTCTCTGATGTATTGGTACAGTGGACAGACAGTATGTGTCACTGATGTCTTGGTACAGTGGACAGACAGTATGTGTCTCTGATGTCTTGGTACAGTGGACAGACAGTATGTGTCTCTGATGTCTTGGTACAGTGGACAGACAGTATGTGTCTCTGATGTCTTGGTACAGTGGACAGACAGTATGTGTCTCTGATGTCTTGGTACAGTGGACAGACAGTATGTGTCTCTGATGTCTTGGTACAGTGGACAGACAGTATGTGTCTCTGATGTCTTGGTACAGTGGACAGACAGTATGTGTCTCTGATGTCTTGGTACAGTGGACAGACAGTATGTGTCTCTGCTGTCTTGGTACAGTGGACAGACAGTATGTGTCTCTGATGTCTTGGTACAGTGGACAGACAGTATGTGTCTCTGATGTCTTGGTACAGTGGACAGACAGTATGTGTCACTGATGTCTTGGTACAGTGGACAGACAGTATGTGTCTCTGATGTCTTGGTACAATGGACAGACAGTATGTGTCTCTGATGTCTTGGTACAGTGGACAGACAGTATGTGTCTCTGATGTCTTGGTACAGTGGACAGACAGTATGTGTCTCTGATGTCTTGGTACAGTGGACAGACAGTATGTGTCTCTGATGTCTTGGTACAATGGACAGACAGTATGTGTCTCTGATGTCTTGGTACAGTGGACAGACAGTATGTGTCACTGATGTCTTGGTACAGTGGACAGACAGTATGTGTCTCTGATGTCTTGGTACAATGGACAGACAGTATGTGTCTCTGATGTCTTGGTACAGTGGACAGACAGTATGTGTCTCTGCTGTCTTGGTACAGTGGACAGACAGTATGTGCCTCTGATGTCTTGGTACAATGGACAGACAGTATGTGTCTCTGATGTCTTGGTACAGTGGACAGACAGTATGTGTCTCTGATGTCTTGGTACAGTGGACAGACAGTATGTGTCTCTGGTGTCTTGGTACAGTGGACAGACAGTATGTGTCTCTGATGTCTTGGTACAGTGGACAGACAGTATGTGTCTCTGATGTCTTGGTACAGTGGACAGACAGTATGTGTCTCTGATGTCTTGGTACAGTGGACATACAGTATGTGTCTCTGATGTCTTGGTACAGTGGACAGACAGTATGTGTCTCTGATGTCTTGGTACAGTGGACAGACAGTATGTGTCTCTGATGTCTTGGTACAGTGGACAGACAGTATGTGTCTCTGATGTCTTGGTACAGTGGACAGACAGTATGTGTCTCTGATGTCTTGGTACAGTGGACAGACAGTATGTGTCTCTGATGTCTTGGTACAGTGGACAGACAGTATGTGTCTCTGATGTCTTGGTACAGTGGACAGACAGTATGTGTCTCTGATGTCTTGGTACAGTGGACAGACAGTATGTGTCTCTGATGTCTTGGTACAGTGGACAGACAGTATGTGTCTCTGATGTCTTGGTACAGTGGACAGACAGTATGTGTCTCTGATGTCTTGGTACAGTGGACAGACAGTATGTGTCTCTGATGTCTTGGTACAGTGGACAGACAGTATGTGTCTCTGATGTCTTGGTACAGTGGACAGACAGTATGTGTCTCTGATGTCTTGGTACAGTGGACAGACAGTATGTGTCTCTGATGTCTTGGTACAGTGGGCAGACAGTATGTGTCTCTGATGTCTTGGTACAGTGGACAGACAGTATGTGTCTCTGGTGTCTTGGTACAGTGGGCAGACAGTATGTGTCTCTGATGTCTTGGTACAATGGACAGACAGTATGTGTATCTGATGTCTTGGTACAGTGGACAGACAGTATGTGTCTCTGATGTCTTGGTACAGTGGACAGACAGTATGTGTCTCTGATGTCTTGGTACAGTGGACAGACAGTATGTGTCTCTGATGTCTTGGTACAGTGGACAGACAGTATGTGTCTCTGATGTCTTGGTACAGTGGACAGACAGTATGTGTCTCTGATGTCTTGGTACAGTGGACAGACAGTATGTGTATCTGATGTCTTGGTACAGTGGACAGACAGTATGTGTCTCTGATGTCTTGGTACAGTGGACAGACAGTATGTGTCTCTGATGTCTTGGTACAGTGGACAGACAGTATGTGTCTCTGGTGTCTTGGTACAGTGGACAGACAGTATGTGTCTCTGATGTCTTGGTACAATGGACAGATGGTTAGGAAGTGTAGCTCGGTTTCCACTTCATTTAGTGTGCAGTGGGTGCATAGTCTACTAACTGATTATTACTCTAATTGCAAAATAGACACTCAGGGTTCCTTGAAGGGGTTCCAAATGGACCATTATGGGTCTGTAACTCGGAGGCCCCTTTTCCACCAAAATAACTTTGGTTCTAGAACTGGTTCCGTTCTAGATAATATAACCTTTCGTGGAACCGGCGGCCATGTTTTCTTTTGTAAAAAGGTATCAGTAAAGAAGGTGAAAACGCTGAAAACACTGTCACTGGTGATTTAACCCATTTTTGGTGTTTCAAGCATTCTGTTATACTTTAGCTATTGAAAAAGAGCAGATCTACAAGCTCTTGTAGGTCTGCTACTTTTGAAAAATCGTAAAAATGCAGCACAAATCTTTGAATAGGTATATGTTCTTTCAGAGCGAAGGATTTTATTTTATTTTGACGTCAGTCCATGGGTTAATTAACCCGTTCTGGGCGGGCACCCATTTTGGTGTCAGCATCATGTTATGCTTTAGCTATTTAAAAATAGCAGACCTACAAGCTCGTAGCGCGCCACAGAGTGGCGCGCTACGAGCTTGTAGGTCTGCTATTTTTGAAAAATCGAAGAGCGACTGACATAGAAGACATTTTTATAATCTGATCTCAGGTCAGAATGGGTTCGTCAGACCAGTGTGTGTCCAGTGGAAACCTCGTATGAATCTGATCTCAGGTCAGAATGGGTTAAAGCATTACTACCTGGCTCTCAGGCACCCACAGAAAGACTTGGCAGGAGAACTGGTGATCCCTCTGATCACCAGACGCCTACCCACCGAGACCCACCGAGCTGCAGCTGGCCCTGAATAATTCACTCACATTAAGACCTGAGACCCAGTGTTCTGAAAAACCTACAGTATGTTTCTATATCATCTCAAACAGATTTCACGTCGAGGACGATATATCTGAGTTAAAAACATTGTCATTGTTGTTGTCATAGTGTCCCATCCTCCGGGAGGGTGTACTAATCACTGGAAAATGAGTCCCTTCAAACCAGTGTTGATTTTGACAGCACATTTTGATGTAGTTTTTAATTACTATAGTGTTTCGATTGATTTAAGTGTTTTTTTATAAAGCCCTACGAGCTTGTAGATCTGCTATTTTTTGAAAAACCTTGAAAATGTGGCTCAAATCTTTGAATATATATTCTTTCATGCAGAGCGAACGTTTTTAACTCAAATCTTTGCTTCTGGGGGGGGGGGGGGGGTCCCTGGAACAACATATTTTCAGATGGGGGTCGACGGCCAATTACAGATCATTTTTGGGGGTCCTTGACATGAAATATTGAGCACCACTGATACAGAAACATGAATTTAGAAGACTTTTCTTTTTCACTTAGTTTTAGTCACATTTTAGTCACCTGGAATGTTCTAGTGTTTAGTCTAGTTTTAGTCGACTAAATGTCATGCAATTTTAGTCTACTAAATCTACAGTTGATTTAGTCGACTAAAATGTGTTTTGACAGGCCTTGATGTCGTTGTAATGACATATTTTACACTTTGGTTGCATGCTGAATATAGCAGATATACAATCTCACAACGCGTCGCAGCGCGACGCGTTGTGAGATTGTAGATCTGCTATTTTCAGCATGCAACCCAGCATAAAACTGGATCTCTTGTCCACTAGTCCCTTCCTAACATTTTAGTCTAGTTTTTATTTGTTGACGAAATTGTCAGTATATTTAGTCTTAGTTTTAGTCATCATAGATTCGTTTTTATTTAGTTTTCATTTAGTTTTAGTCAGTGAAAAAAGGTAGTCGACGAACATTTTTCGTCTTAGTTTTAGTCGACGAAAACAACACCGTCGCCAGGTTGTGGTTGCCCATGGCAACGCCGCCAATCCCGCCACGGAGCTCGCCTCGCGCCATCGCCGCCGCCGATGTGTCAGGCAGCTCCACGCCTAATGACACCCCCTTGACCCTCGTTAGTGATAACGAGCGCGGCAATTAACTGTCACAGCGACGGCTTTTTCTGTGTACGAGATGGTGAGGTCGCCGCGGGCCACGCACGCGCACGCACGCACACGGATGCACGCACACACACACACAGTGAGTGCGGGTTTCCCTTGTAAACGTGCAACAAACTTGGCGCCCTCGCCATTAACCTATTCTGACCTGAGATCAGATTCATACGAGGTTTCCACTGGACACACACTGGTCTGATTAAAGGAATATACCGTTGCTTAATTCTTAATATACTCCCATCGTACAATGGTGCTTTGCTTTGCCGAACATAGCAGATCTACAAGCTCACGGCGTCTTCCGATGGTATGAAGATTGATGTTGCGCCTCTGCTGTTTCCTCCAGCTTGTGTTCGTTCGCTCAGCAACGTATACTCTTAAAGGGACACTTCACCCTTTTTGCAAAAAAATATATGTTAATGACGTTTAGAGGCTTTAGAACACTTTCCTGGGGGTCTTTATGTGTGTAATATGTGGTTTTAGATATTTTAGATTGTAGCAGTGAGCCCAGTGTCTCTGATGTCATGCGACACTGGTCTCACTACCTTCCTGGACTACAATTCCCATAATTCTTTGGTGCACTGCTCCTCCTTGTGGATAGGGGGGAGGGCTGTCTTACTGAGACAACATGTAGTCCAGGAAGGAAGTGAGCCCAGTGTCCATGACATCAGAGACAACAGGCTCACTGCTACAATCTAAAATAACTAAAACCACATATTACACACATAAAGACCCCCAGGAAAGTGTTCTAAAGCTTCTAAACGTCATTAACATATATTCTTTTGCAAAAAGGGTGAAGTTTCCAACAGTTTCCGTGCCGGGAATGGATTACTCCAGGTTACTGTCGCTGCCAACCCCGCTATACCCGCCATTTGTTTTATGTGTTCAATCCGCTGTATTGTAATAAATAAAAAGAAAATCCGTCTTCGTCGCGGAGATAGAGATTAGATGGTTTCGTTTTGACGACGAAACCGGAAATCGTCACATGCTGTGGGCTGCTAGGGCTTCTGGGAAATTGAGGCCAATGGAAATGCATGGAGTGCAACGCCTCATTGAGACGAGTCTTGTGTGCGTCTTCCGGGTGTACCAAGATGGTGGATGATACGCTTGGATCACAACATACCGAGGGAGCTTTTTTCGCTGGATTTTCGCGGATTAAAAGCCCAAATAATTCAGCGTATGCTCTAAAGGTAATACAACAATCTCGGCAGTGAAGGGGGGTTGATTAAAATGCGGGTTAAGCGTGTAAAACAGTCAAACTGTTAACACAATACACGCTCAATGTCGACAACATCCTATATTTGTTGTTCTCTCTCAAAACTCTCCAAAGAGTCCAAAAGAGCATTGAGAATTATTATTATTGGAGCCTGTTTCATTTCATCGCTGTAGTGAAACCTGTAAAGCAGCAAAAACAGAGAATCTGGTTTTATTTTTGGTCAATTCATCAGGGACGACGTTCAGCGGTGGAAAGATTGAGGTATTAATCCTCTTTGAAGTTGAAAGGAAAACCAGGGGCGTTTTACACCTGGGAGATGGAACGGGGTGGGAACGGAGAATGAAAGGCGAAGAGACGACGATGATGATGATGATGGTTTTTAGTACTTTAGTAGTTTTCATTACTGGCAGCAACGCGGTGTGTAGCTCTGCTTTCAGAACCACTCTGTCAGGCCCGGCCCGGCTCGGCTGCCACAATGCTGCACAACTTTCCTCTGAGTGATCTTAGGATAGGCTGTCATGAGGCTTTTTGCTTTTTTTACACGACTGCAAAAGTATATACTGTAGAAAAAAAATCATATACTTCTGTGCGGCGCGGATGTGTTTGACTGAAAAGGTTGCACAAAGCCCCCCGACAGAGGAGACAAGAAAAGCCCATGAGATGTACTGACACGGTGTACAGTAGCTCGCCAATGTAACATTTGTCACGCGGTGCCACGTACACGTCGTACAGTACAGTACAGTACAGTACAGTACAGTACAGTGACTAAGGGCTGTCTTACACTTGAAAGAAAAGCGTTGACTGATTTGTGACGACGAGGATAAAGGTCCGTCTTCTAAAAAAATGTCTTCTACACACTAAGCCCAAGTGTTTAGGTTATAAACTGTTTTAAACACATATTTGTAACACTTTTTAAACGTGTCACAGTGTTTAGATTATAAACAGAAGAACATGTTTAATCACCTGCAACACATAAACGTGTTTAGTTTTTACAATCAAAGTCAGTCATATTATAGGTGTTTTAGAATTCGAACACTAGGTGTTCTCGTGAGGTGTTTGAGTGAACTCGTGTTCTACTGTATTTTATGACCATCAATAAACATTTGGCATTTTATTATTACACACATGGTGTTTAGGTTTAAACGCGTCACATGTTCCAGGGATTTACAGTGTACACATCCTGACAGTTTTCTGAAAAAGCTATGTTTCTAAATATGTCAGCCGTTCTTCTTCGATTCTTCAAAAAATAGCAGACCTACAAGCTCATATAGCGCGCCACTCGGTGGCGCGCTATATGAGCTTGTAGATCTGCTATTTTTTCAATAGCTAAAGCATAACATAATGCATAATAAAATAATATTTTGAGTGTCCCTGACCAGGACTAGACTCCTGCATGCGTCTCTGAGCAGTGAGCACAGCCCAGCCAGACTAAGGCGGTTGGAACTGGTTGACGGCACATTGCCATCCTCAGAGCCAGCTGTGACCTGTGGGGATAATAAACGTGGACAGTGGTAGAATTGGGTTGAGGGGGGGAGGGGAGGGGAGGGGAGGGGAGGGGGGGGGAGGGGAAGTAACACAACATACAACACGTCGTGAAGGAGGTGGTGCTGCTATCAGGGAAAGGCCAGGCATCCACTCACCAACAGTAGTAATGGGTTAGTCCTCTCAACATCTGCCTAAATCAGGGGTGACTTTGACGATGGAGAGGGCCACTATATTTACACACTCACTCCAGAGGGCCACTATAGTTCCACACTCACTCCAGAGGGCCACTATATTTCCACACTCACTCCAGAGGGCCACTATAGTTCCACACTCACTCCAGAGGGCCACTATATTTACACACTCACTCCAGAGGGCCACTATAGTTCCACACTCACTCCAGAGGGCCACTATAGTTCCACACTCACTCCAGAGGGCCACTATAGTTCCACACTCACTCCAGAGGGCCACTATAGTTCCACACTCACTCCAGAGGGCCACTATATAGTCAGGGGCGGCCTTAGGAATCTGGAGGCCCGTTTCAAGACCAAATATGAGGCCCCCATATACCTATGACATCATTATTTTGTTGATACAGCCGTATATTGATACGAATAGTTTGACTGTTCAATATCACACGCAGCCGTTACTCTCGACAATTAGCAAAAACAACACCTTTCCTCATCCTGTCGTCCCTTCACAATTAAAGTGTCTCCCCTTTACCTCCCAATGCTGCACATTTTACCAGGTTATTTACATAAAATAGGTGTAACTTTACTAACATTAACATTGTGTGAGAGAGCAAGGCAGTGAGTGAGCGAGAGAGAGAGAGAGAGAGGGGGCCAAGAGTGGCGGGGGTTGACAGAGGGGACATCAGTCCACTGTACACTCTTGCTTCGTGTCTCAGGTTAGCTTGGTGTGGAATGTGCTAATTTGTCCCCTATATTCAAAGTCAATTTGGGGTAACTTCAGAGTCTTGCCCAAGGACACTTCGACATGTAGACAGGAGGAGCCGGGATTCGAACCGCCGACCCATGGATCATTGGACGACCTGCTCTACCTCTTGAGCCACAGTCGCCCTTAAGAGTTTTGTTTTTTCTGTAGGCCGAGTTTCGCGATTATTATTTTTTTGGCAGAAGGAGAAGGAAAAAAAAACTAACTACCAATAAAGGACCAAGTCCTTTCAGGACTCCTTGGTCCTTTAAATAAAAAAGATCATAGAAATAAATATACAATAAAGAGAGTTCCACCGTGTTCAGTTTGGAACATACAGACACAGGTTTGTGTTTCCACCGCATTGTGTTGGACGGAACAATTGTCATTGTTTTATGCCTAGCTGAATGGTTAGAGAGCCTGTCTGGAGAGAAGGAGTCTCCTGAGGTTTGAATCTCAGTAAGTGATGCTGAGAGGTGGCTCACCATCAGGTGGGATGAGATGTTGATCCATCATTTCTTGATCTTTCTGCTGTTCCTTCGTCTGGAATGTGGTCTCGGTTGTTGTTGTTGTTGTTGTCTGTTGTCGTTGGTTTCCATGGCTGCCAGTTCCCACCTGATGTTGTGTGGGAGTTCTGATTGGTCCAGAGCGTACTGAATAACTTCTAGCTTGCATAACATCTTAAGACGAGGACTCAAGTCTAAGATGAACAGCTCATCAGAGTAAGTGTAATCTCCTTTCCTTCCTCCAAAGAGGATGATACGATCTCCCACAATGCAACAGCACATACCACGCATTGGACCTGGTCCTTTCCCCTTGGGCTCAACCTTCTTCCAGGAGAAGGTCTCTGGACTGAATTTCCACACATCATTGAAGTACTGGTTACCGTTCCAGCCACCAAATATGTACAGCTCTCCATTGTAGGTAAAGGCTGAATGCCAACCGCGTCCTTCTGGTAGAAGTTGTGCAGAAGGTGTATTCAGCCAGACGTTGGTCTCTGTGTCAAACACTCTGATGGTGTTGTAGACCCACTGGTCCCTACAGCCCCCAAATACAAACATCTTGGTACCAATGATGGTAGCAGAGTGACACCATGAAGCAGGAGGTGGAGTTCCTCTGGTGTTCATTAAAGTCCAGACCATTGTGCTGGTGTCCAACTTGTACATGTCATTAGTGTATCCAGTCAGCTTGGTGTCTCCTCCATGGATAAACATGACCTTCTCCAACACACAGGCTGAGTGGTAGCTCCTCTCCTCTGGAACAGTCCCAGAAACCCTGGGTTGGAACCATCTGTGGGAATCAACATCAAATGCATAAAGCACATTGCAGTAAGGAACACCTCCCCAGATGTAGACTGTATCTTCAACCAACACAGCTGTGTGGCCCCGGCGCCTGGATGGAACCTCAAGGTGACCGTCTCCTCTTCCAGGTTCCACTGGAGGTAACTTCTTCCAGCATAAAGACACTGTGTTGAAGACATGGCCATCCATCTGTCCCTGCATGTTGTTGAAGGTCCTTCCATAACCGTAACCTCCAAAGGAATACAGTCTGTTCCTCACTGCTACGGCAGCATGATAGGCTCGCTTTGGTCCTCCTGCTTTGGAGACGGTCCAAGACAACATCTGTCTGTCTGTCTGTCTGTCTGTCTGTCTGTCTGTCTGTCTGTCTGTCTGTCTGTCTGTCTGTCTGTCTGTCTGTCTGTCTGTCTGTCTGTCTGTCTGTCTGTCTGTCTGTCGCTCTCGCTCTCGCTCTCTCGACGTCTACAGTCATTTTCAACACGGTGCATCATCTTATATCTTCTGGTGTGACATCACACGAGACACAAACTGTTACCCTGCACGCCTTAACGACGCCAATTAGTGCAGCTGTTCTTCATCTGCACCCTTTGAACTCTATTGCTATATTTATTACTTCATGGGTCTATGGATCTATGGGTCTTCCACAGGTATAGCATAGTATAGTATATTGTGTGTGTGTGTGTGTGTGTGTGTGTGTGTGTGTGTGTGTGTGTGTGCGTGCGCACGTGTGTGGAATGTGCTCAAGCTGACTGGCTGAGCACGGAATGTGATGTATGGTGATAACAGTGCCGCTCACGTCACGTGGGTGTGATATTTTTCTCCATATCGCTGTGTGAGAGACAGCAACTCAAAGTGAGGCTGAATGACAAGCATTTTGCATTCTGGCTCTTTGAGGGGAGCTAGCGCCCCCTATGGCCAGCTTGGTGTGTTTGTGTGTTCTCAGGGGCGGCCTTAGGAATCTGGAGGCCCGTTTCAAGACCAAATATGAGGCCCCCATATACCCATGACATCATTATGTTGTTGAGGCCCCCCTGAGGGTGGAGGCCCGTTTCAATTGAAACTGGTGAAACATACTTAAGGCCTCCTATGGGTGCAGGGGGTGCTGTTGTTGTGCGTAACGTAACATACATGCAGGGCTCACTGGGAAACAAGGCTCTGTCACACTAACTGGAACGGAAGCCTAACCCATTTTGACCAGAAACTACTGTATATAGATTCTACAAATGTTTTCTAAACCCTGACTAGTTTTATGAAAAACATATCTGTTTCTATGTCAGTGGTTCTCCAACTTTCTTTATGTGACGAAGGACCCCCAGAATGATCTGTAATTGGCCGTCGACCCCCATCTGAAAATATGTTTTTCCAGGGACCTCTCCAGTAGCAAAGATTTGAGTTAAAAACTTTCGCTCTGAAAGAATATAATATTGAAAGATTTGCACTATATACATTTTCAGGATTTTTCTAAAATAGCAGACCTACAAGCTCATAGCGCGGCACTCGGTGCTATGTCTGTCTGTCTGTCTGTCTGTCTGTCTGCAAGCAATACTGTATTAGCCATTTATGATGCTTCTGGAGTTTAGTCCATTTGCTGTGCTAGTGGATGGATAGCTGTAAAAAGGCAATATTTGTTATTGTAATAATTTAGTTTTCTTGCAGCATGGTGCTCTGTGTGTAAAAACGCCTCGTCCTGCCTGCCTGAAAGCCTTGCTAGTGCAAACATTGGCCAAGCAGGGATACATTGTAGCATGTTGTTCACAGGGCCATGCAGGGATACATTGTAGCATGTTGTTCACAGGGCCATGCAGGGATACATTGTAGCATGTTGTTCACAGGGCCATGCAGGGATACATTGTAGCATGTTGTTCACAGGGCCAAGCAGGGATACATTGTAGCATGTTGTTCACAGGGCCATGCAGGGATACATTGTAGCATGTTGTTCACAGGGCCATGCAGGGATACATTGTAGCATGTTGTTCACAGGGCCATGCAGGGATACATTGTAGCATGTTGTTCACAGGGCCAAGCAGGGATACATTGTAGCATGTTGTTCACAGGGCCAAGCAGGGATACATTGTAGCATGTTGTTCACAGGGCCATGCAGGGATACATTGTAGCATGTTGTTCACAGGGCCATGCAGGGATACATTGTAGCATGTTGTTCACAGGGCCAAGCAGGGATACATTGTAGCATGTTGTTCACAGGGCCATGCAGGGATACATTGTAGCATGTTGTTCACAGGGCCATGCAGGGATACATTGTAGCATGTTGTTCACAGGGCCATGCAGGGATACATTGTAGCATGTTGTTCACAGGGCCATGCAGGGATACATTGTAGCATGTTGTTCACAGGGCCATGCAGGGATACATTGTAGCATGTTGTTCACAGGGCCATGCAGGGACACATTGTAGCATGTTGTTCACAGGGCCAAGCAGGGATACATTGTAGCATGTTGTTCACAGGGCCATGCAGGGATACATTGTAGCATGTTGTTCACAGGGCCAAGCAGGGATACATTGTATCGTGTTGTTCACAGGGCCATGCAGGGACACATTGTAGCATGTTGTTCACAGGGCCATGCAGGGATACATTGTAGCATGTTGTTCACAGGGCCATGCAGGGATACATTGTAGCATGTTGTTCACAGGGCCATGCAGGGATACATTGTAGCATGTTGTTCACAGGGCCATGCAGGGATACATTGTAGCATGTTGTTCACAGGGCCATGCAGGGATACATTGTAGCATGTTGTTCACAGGGCCATGCAGGGATACATTGTAGCATGTTGTTCACAGGGCCATGCAGGGATACATTGTAGCATGTTGTTCACAGGGCCAAGCAGGGATACATTGTATCGTGTTGTTCACAGGGCCATGCAGGGACACATTGTAGCATGTTGTTCACAGGGCCATGCAGGGATACATTGTAGCATGTTGTTCACAGGGCCATGCAGGGATACATTGTAGCATGTTGTTCACAGGGCCATGCAGGGATACATTGTAGCATGTTGTTCACAGGGCCATGCAGGGATACATTGTAGCATGTTGTTCACAGGGCCATGCAGGGACACATTGTAGCATGTTGTTCACAGGGCCATGCAGGGATACATTGTAGCATGTTGTTCACAGGGCCATGCAGGGATACATTGTAGCATGTTGTTCACAGGGCCAAGCAGGGATACATTGTAGCATGTTGTTCACAGGGCCATGCAGGGATACATTGTAGCATGTTGTTCACAGGGCCATGCAGGGATACATTGTAGCATGTTGTTCACAGGGCCATGCAGGGATACATTGTAGCATGTTGTTCACAGGGCCATGCAGGGACACATTGTAGCATGTTGTTCACAGGGCCATGCAGGGATACATTGTAGCATGTTGTTCACAGGGCCAAGCAGGGACACATTGTAGCATGTTGTTCACAGGGCCATGCAGGGATACATTGTAGCATGTTGTTCACAGGGCCATGCAGGGATACATTGTAGCATGTTGTTCACAGGGCCATGCAGGGACACATTGTAGCATGTTGTTCACAGGGCCATGCAGGGATACATTGTAGCATGTTGTTCACAGGGCCATGCAGGGATACATTGTAGCATGTTGTTCACAGGGCCATGCAGGGACACATTGTAGCATGTTGTTCACAGGGCCATGCAGGGATACATTGTAGCATGTTGTTCACAGGGCCATGCAGGGATACATTGTAGCATGTTGTTCACAGGGCCATGCAGGGATACATTGTAGCATGTTGTTCACAGGGCCATGCAGGGATACATTGTAGCATGTTGTTCACAGGGCCATGCAGGGATACATTGTAGCATGTTGTTCACAGGGCCATGCAGGGATACATTGTAGCATGTTGTTCACAGGGCCATGCAGGGATACATTGTAGCATGTTGTTCACAGGGCCATGCAGGGATACATTGTAGCATGTTGTTCACAGGGCCATGCAGGGATACATTGTAGCATGTTGTTCACAGGGCCATGCAGGGATACATTGTATCGTGTTGTTCACAGGGCCATGCAGGGATACATTGTAGCATGTTGTTCACAGGGCCATGCAGGGATACATTGTATCGTGTTGTTCACAGGGCCATGCAGGGATACATTGTAGCATGTTGTTCACAGGGCCATGCAGGGATACATTGTAGCATGTTGTTCACAGGGCCATGCAGGGATACATTGTAGCATGTTGTTCACAGGGCCAAGCAGGGATACATTGTAGCATGTTGTTCACAGGGCCATGCAGGGATACATTGTAGCATGTTGTTCACAGGGCCAAGCAGGGACACATTGTAGCATGTTGTTCACAGGGCCAAGCAGGGATACATTGTAGCATGTTGTTCACAGGGCCATGCAGGGATACATTGTAGCATGTTGTTCACAGGGCCATGCAGGGATACATTGTAGCATGTTGTTCACAGGGCCAAGCAGGGACACATTGTAGCATGTTGTTCACAGGGCCATGCAGGGATACATTGTAGCATGTTGTTCACAGGGCCATGCAGGGATACATTGTAGCATGTTGTTCACAGGGCCATGCAGGGACACATTGTAGCATGTTGTTCACAGGGCCATGCAGGGATACATTGTAGCATGTTGTTCACAGGGCCATGCAGGGATACATTGTAGCATGTTGTTCACAGGGCCAAGCAGGGATACATTGTAGCATGTTGTTCACAGGGCCATGCAGGGATACATTGTAGCATGTTGTTCACAGGGCCAAGCAGGGATACATTGTAGCATGTTGTTCACAGGGCCAAGCAGGGATACATTGTAGCATGTTGTTCACAGGGCCATGCAGGGATACATTGTAGCATGTTGTTCACAGGGCCATGCAGGGATACATTGTAGCATGTTGTTCACAGGGCCAAGCAGGGATACATTGTAGCATGTTGTTCACAGGGCCAAGCAGGGATACATTGTATCGTGTTGTTCACAGGGCCATGCAGGGATACATTGTAGCATGTTGTTCACAGGGCCATGCAGGGATACATTGTAGCATGTTGTTCACAGGGCCATGCAGGGATACATTGTAGCATGTTGTTCACAGGGCCATGCAGGGATACATTGTAGCATGTTGTTCACAGGGCCATGCAGGGATACATTGTAGCATGTTGTTCACAGGGCCAAGCAGGGATACATTGTATCGTGTTGTTCACAGGGCCATGCAGGGATACATTGTAGCATGTTGTTCACAGGGCCATGCAGGGATACATTGTAGCATGTTGTTCACAGGGCCATGCAGGGATACATTGTAGCATGTTGTTCACAGGGCCATGCAGGGATACATTGTAGCATGTTGTTCACAGGGCCATGCAGGGATACATTGTAGCATGTTGTTCACAGGGCCATGCAGGGATACATTGTAGCATGTTGTTCACAGGGCCATGCAGGGATACATTGTAGCATGTTGTTCACAGGGCCATGCAGGGATACATTGTAGCATGTTGTTCACAGGGCCATGCAGGGATACATTGTAGCATGTTGTTCACAGGGCCATGCAGGGATACATTGTAGCATGTTGTTCACAGGGCCATGCAGGGATACATTGTAGCATGTTGTTCACAGGGCCAAGCAGGGATACATTGTAGCATGTTGTTCACAGGGCGTAGGATCTGCTAGCAGCCACACAGACATATGTGACTCTTTTCTTTTAATACTGTTTTTATTAGGCATTTTTTGTATATGACAACTTCAGAATATCCTTGACAATGATAATGAGTTATTCAGTTATATAAAATGAAAGATAATGTCAGGTAATGTAAATTCCACATACAATACATAATAAAAAAGATATATAAATGTGATAAACACGAAAAGACTAAAAACAGTTAAACAATGACAAGTGTGAACAGACAAACAAAACAAAGACAACAGGACAGACACTCTTGCTCTCAAACTTTCCCAACACGTTGTTGTAAATTAACTGAATTACAGACATCTCTTTTTAAATGAGAAAAAATAAAATAAAGAAAAAATACTACTTGTGTAGGAGGGGTTAGCGTGCACCTATTGAAATGGTCAATGAAGGGTTGCCATGTCTGGTAAAATCTATCTTCACTCCCATATGTGACTCTTTTTGATAAGAGACATGCAGTCATGGCGGCAATAACTGTTCCGGAGAGGAGAAAAACTGATTTGTATAATTTTTTATGCTAAATGAGTTTATAGCACAGGCAGACTATTCACATACTAGAGCATGTCTGAGTGTCAGAGCTGAATCGACATGTAAATATTAAATAAATGCTTAAACATGTAGCTATAGGTGTAATGTTAGAGACCACAGAAGACATATAAATATGAAATAAATGCTTAAACATGTAGCTATAGGTGTAATGTTAGAGACCACAGAAGACATGTAAATATGAAATAAATGCTTAAACATGTAGCTATAGGTGTAATGTTAGAGACCACAGAATACATGTAAATATGAAATAAATGCTTAAACATGTAGCTATAGGTGTAATGTTAGAGACCACAGAAGACATGTAAATATGAAATAAATGCTTAAACATGTAGCTAGGTGTAATGTTAGAGACCACAGAAGACATGTAAATATGAAATAAATGCTTAAACATGTAGCTAGGTGTAATGTTAGAGACCACAGAAGACATGTAAATATGAAATAAATGCTTACACATGTAGCTATAGGTGTAATGTTAGAGACCACAGAAGACATGTAAATATGAAATAAATGCTTACACATGTAGCTAGGTGTTGTCGTATATGGCCTCAATAATTCGTCATTCTATAACCAAATGTTCTTGTACAAAGGTGTTCTGTCTGTCTTAAAGTCTGCAGTCACTCTGGTCTATGCAAGGCCTGCCTTTGTCATTCAAAAGCAGGGTCTAGCCATCCTAGATAGTAAGTGGCTTGGCTGGTCAGGTGTGATAGGAAGGTAGCATGCTCTATTGTTTCCACCAAGAGGCCAGTCTCATACGTCACTCTATCTGCATATCAATGACATTCGTATGTAAAAATACCGTCTGTCCTGCCAGGAACACCTCTGTTGTAGACTGCATATATATGTCTGTAAATACAATGTTGAGTTAGTCTTGTTGGGCCAGCCTGACCGCAGGTCAGGTTGTGCGCTGTGCTCCGCGGCTCAACTCAAGGGCCGCGGGAAGCCCTCTGTGTTGGTCTGACTTATTGCAATAAATACATCGATGGATCTTCAGTTCACATCTGCCTGCGTGTTCTTCCTTCATCTGATCGGCTGAGGCTTTGACGCCAACTCAACTCTTCGTCCTTTGTCTATTTTAGTCCAGTTTTTAGTGAGTGTATAGTTAGAAATTACACGTCATTAATGGAGCCTGAAAAAACTGCTTTTGGGATGGTTTTCCATTCCAGGTAAAACGAACAATGGACCAGTGGACAATTTGGACAAGTTGGCGTTGAGTTTTGAATTTTATTTTTTCGGCGAACGGCGGAACAAAGAGATGCGGGGACCAACAGCACGTGCGGTGCTCTCCGACATGGACGGCGACGTAGCGAAGGGAGCGGCTCTCCAGACACGCCATGCAGCAGCGGGAGAAAGCGCCTCTACAGCGCAACGACGGGCGACCTGCGGATCTCCACATATCGGCGGGACGCGGCGGAGTTCCCATGCGGGGGAAGGCGACACTACAAGCGGCGGGCGGATGCGTCTCTTCACGGCAAGCAAGCAACGGCGAGGAGGGAGGCGTTCTACAAGGGCCCTTCAACGAGTGAGTCTTCCACCGAGGGGGGTCTCCGACCAAGCGGCGGCCGAGAGCTTTCATGACGGCATGCGGCGAGAGGACGGCACGGCGCGATTCATCTCATCAGCGATCGCGAGCGGAGAAAACGTTGTTCATTCATTCTTCATTCTTCAAACAGCAGATCTGCAAGCTCACGATGTTGCGTTTATTTTTCTTTCCAGTCATTATGTGATATTTTATATTCATAGTGTCTGGAAGGGGGGAGTGTGACTGTGTGTTGGATGGGACGAAAGGACAAAGGACACACGTGAGTGCGCGGACAAAACATTGCAACAAGGTTTCTTCATAACATGATGCAGTTCTCAGTTTGACCACGAATGCCTTCAGGTACGTCACATGTTTAGAAAGGGGAATTATATTTGAGAAAGATTTAAAATACAGTATGAATAAGTACTGTGTCGAATTGTGGGCTAAAGTAACCAGAGCGAAAATGGTGGTCAGAATAGTTAAATCTATTAACCTTACTCGGTCTGTAGGCCTAGTATGGGGCTAAAAGTAATTTTGGTGAAAGAGTAGCATTGATATTGGTTTATCGCTTCATTTTTGAGCAGTGACTGTGTTTTTACGGTAGATTGACTTTTTCTCAAACGAATAATAGATATTAAACAAAGTTAAGAGACAATGTTTTGCGACACCAAAAGAGTTCATTTATAACAGATGGAAGAGATTCAACAGTCCTATCTGTATTCAAAACGTTTGTGTAATGTAAGTGTATTCAACATATAATGTAGGCATGTGTTGATATGTGTTTTGTCGAAGTTTAAATTAGTTAAAAAAGTTGATTAAAGAGCCTATGGGTCTTGGAAATGATTAAATAATGTTTAGCTCGATTGAAACAATTGTATGTGGCTGTGTCAGGCGGACGATAGTGGCCCTATCAATACGCGTCAGTACGTAATTCGTCTTGGTATTAATAGAGCTAATTATGGTTTTCTCGTATGAAATTTAGTGTGCGAATATAGTCAACTATGAAAAGGCAGTTAGTTGCCAGCGATGTGCGAGATTTTGCTGTTAATATCGAGATAACTTGGACCTTTGGACGTGAGTGAGTAAACAGTAGTAGCATAGGTCGATTCGTCATTTACCCAGGCCCTTAAAGGTGGGTACTGGGATAATGTAATTGCAGCGTGCTGTCATCAAAATCAAACTTTTGAAGGGAAATAGTTTCAAAATATAAATGGATTATTGAGCGTGTCTGAAAAAGCTTGTGTGTTTAAAACTGAAACACAGGGTAAGACAAAGGTGTGTTGTGTTTAAATGTCAGTTAATTGTGCTAATCATTTTTTTCCATTTTTGCATTGTTTGAAGGATTACCTATAGTTGTCAGAAAAGTGGTTTAAATTGGAGTAAATAATTAGGTAAATTGAGTCATAAGTATAGCCTATTATGAATCAGAGAGGTTTTCCTCAAGACGTGAAGAGAGTTTTCGTTATTATAATTTAGACTCTGGCCTGTTAAGGTAAGCAACCATGCCTTAATAGAGCAGAATTTAAAGCAATATAAACGTATGCGTTATGACGTCCTAAATATCAAGAAAGCGGTAATATTCAACTATCAGGGCTAAATGAGGCTAAAGAGAAATCATTTATGACAAGCTGTGTATCCTAAAATGTAAAGTGCAAATGTCAATTTTCATATATGCCTGGAATTATTTTTGGGGAACTTTTAAAGTGTCACTTTCCGTTGTTCTTTTCTTATGTTTAGTATGTCATGTGATTGGGTCAAGGGGGGTATAATAGAATTATTGTTCCATATTTTTATGTGACCATCATCATGGTGATGGTCAAGGGGGGAATTATGTCGTATATGGCCTCAATAATTCGTCATTCTATAACCAAATGTTCTTGTACAAAGGTGTTCTGTCTGTCTTAAAGTCTGCAGTCACTCTGGTCTATGCAAGGCCTGCCTTTGTCATTCAAAAGCAGGGTCTAGCCATCCTAGATAGTAAGTGGCTTGGCTGGTCAGGTGTGATAGGAAGGTAGCATGCTCTATTGTTTCCACCAAGAGGCCAGTCTCATACGTCACTCTATCTGCATATCAATGACATTCGTATGTAAAAATACCGTCTGTCCTGCCAGGAACACCTCTGTTGTAGACTGCATATATATGTCTGTAAATACAATGTTGAGTTAGTCTTGTTGGGCCAGCCTGACCGCAGGTCAGGTTGTGCGCTGTGCTCCGCGGCTCAACTCAAGGGCCGCGGGAAGCCCTCTGTGTTGGTCTGACTTATTGCAATAAATACATCGATGGATCTTCAGTTCACATCTGCCTGCGTGTTCTTCCTTCATCTGATCGGCTGAGGCTTTGACGCCAACTCAACTCTTCGTCCTTTGTCTATTTTAGTCCAGTTTTTAGTGAGTGTATAGTTAGAAATTACACGTCATGTAATGTTAGAGACCACAGAAGACATGTAAATATGAAATAAAGGCTTAAACGTGTAGCTATAGGTGTAATGTTAGAGACCACAGAAGACATGTAAATATTAAATAAATGCTTAAACATGTAGCTAGGTGTAATGTTAGAGACCACAGAAGACATGTAAATATGAAATAAAGGCTTAAACGTGTAGCTATAGGTGTAATGTTAGAGACCACAGAAGACATGTAAATATGAAATAAATGCTTAAACATGTAGCTAGGTGTAATGTTAGAGACCACAGCAGACATGTAAATATGAAATAAATGTTTAAACATGTAGCTAGGTGTAATGTTAGAGACCACAGAAGACATGTACATATGAAATAAATGCTTAAACATGTAGCTATAGGTGTAATGTTAGAGACCACAGAAGACATGTAAATATGAAATAAAGGCTTAAACGTGTAGCTATAGGTGTAATGTTAGAGACCACAGAAGACATGTAAATATGAAATAAATGCTTAAACATGTAGCTAGGTGTAATGTTAGAGACCACAGCAGACATGTAAATATGAAATAAATGTTTAAACATGTAGCTAGGTGTAATGTTAGAGACCACAGAAGACATGTACATATGAAATAAATGCTTAAACATGTAGCTATAGGTGTAATGTTAGAGACCACAGAAGACATGTAAATATGAAATAAATGCTTAAACATGTAGCTATAGGTGTAATGTTAGAGACCACAGAAGACATGTAAATATGAAATAAATGCTTAAACATGTAGCTATAGGTGTAATGTTAGAGACCACAGAATACATGTAAATATGAAATAAATGCTTAAACATGTAGCTATAGGTGTAATGTTAGAGACCACAGAAGACATGTAAATATGAAATAAATGCTTAAACATGTAGCTAGGTGTAATGTTAGAGACCACAGAAGACATGTAAATATGAAATAAATGCTTAAACATGTAGCTAGGTGTAATGTTAGAGACCACAGAAGACATGTAAATATGAAATAAATGCTTACACATGTAGCTAGGTGTAATGTTAGAGACCACAGAAGACATGTAAATATGAAATAAAGGCTTAAACGTGTAGCTATAGGTGTAATGTTAGAGACCACAGAAGACATGTAAATATTAAATAAATGCTTAAACATGTAGCTAGGTGTAATGTTAGAGACCACAGAAGACATGTAAATATGAAATAAAGGCTTAAACGTGTAGCTATAGGTGTAATGTTAGAGACCACAGAAGACATGTAAATATGAAATAAATGCTTAAACATGTAGCTAGGTGTAATGTTAGAGACCACAGCAGACATGTAAATATGAAATAAATGCTTAAACATGTAGCTAGGTGTAATGTTAGAGACCACAGAAGACATGTACATATGAAATAAATGCTTAAACATGTAGCTAGGTGTAATGTTAGAGGCCACAGAAGACATGTACATATGAAATAAATGCTTAAACATGTAGCTAGGTGTAATGTTAGAGGCCACAGAAGACATGTAAATATGAAATAAATGCTTAAACATGTAGCTAGGTGTAATGTTAGAGACCACAGAAGACATGTAAATATGAAATAAATGCTTAAACATGTAGCTATAGGTGTAATGTTAGAGACCACAGAAGACATGTAAATATGAAATAAATGCTTAAACATGTAGCTATAGGTGTAATGTTAGAGACCACAGAAGACATGTAAATATTAAATAAATGCTTAAACATGTAGCTATAGGTGTAATGTTAGAGACCACAGAAGACATGTAAACATGAAATAAATGCTTAAACATGTAGCTATAGGTGTAATGTTAGAGACCACAGAAGACATGTAAATATGAAATAAGTGCTTAAACATGTAGCTAGGTGTAATGTTAGAGACCACAGAAGACATGTAAATATGAAATAAATGCTTAAACATGTAGCTATAGGTGTAATGTTAGAGACCACAGAAGACATGTAAATATGAAATAAATGCTTAAACATGTAGCTATAGGTGTAATGTTAGAGACCACAGAAGACATGTAAATATGAAATAAATGCTTAAACATGTAGCTATAGGTGTAATGTTAGAGACCACAGAAGACATGTAAATATGAAATAAATGCTTAAACATGTAGCTATGGTGTAATGTTAGAGACCACAGAAGTGAACCTTTCAAGCCTGTTTTCTCAACTCGCTGCCAGACATTACTCTATAAGCCATATCTCTAAGACTGGAGGGTCAAACTGAACAACCAATATGTCAATTTGAAGCTATGATTCCCTGCTTTCATATGCCTCGTGTACAGTGTAGATAAACAAAGCATAACTTCCGTGCTTTCTACAGTCAGGGAATGGTGAGTGTCGCTGGTTTATATGGGTTGGTTGGTTAGGATGAAATGGTTTCTGGGTTGAAAGGTAACAGGCAAGGCTGCTATGATGCTGATTCTGATGCTGGAAGTAGATCTTCATTCCCTCCTCTGAAGTAAATGGAATTTGTGTGTTTTAAAATAAAAACTGAAGGCATGATATTATATATTATATATACCGCATCTCTGTGTGAATCCTCGCTCAAACAACCTCTGGTTATTGGCCTACATTGTGAGGATATGAAGAGTGCAGTGTGGATGGATGGAGGGCATTCTGTTTGAACTAGTACAGTAGCATCTAGAAACAGGGGAGGGGAGAATCTAATCTAACAGAGGGGAGGGGAGTAAGAGGGGAGGGGGGGGGAGGGAGAGGAGAGGAGAGGAGAGGGAGAGGGAGAGGGGAGGGGAGGGGAGGGGAGAGGAGAGGAGAGGAGAGGAGAGGAGAGGAGAGGAGAGGAGAGGAGAGGAGAGGAGAGGAGAGGAGAGGAGAGGAGAGGAGAGGAGAGGAGAGGAGAGGAGAGGAGAGGAGAGGAGAGGAGAGGAGAGGAGAGGAGAAGAGAAGGGGCTTTGGAGGTAAAAGCAGAGCAGAGAGTGGAAGAGGAGCTATAGGGGAGGAGGGGAGGGGAGGAGGAGGCTTGATGCATTTGGTGAACATTTTTCACCCGTGACTGTGGAAGCCACTGACACATGAAATATGACAGACAGCAGCACTACCCACTATTTATAGCAGAGAGAGGGAGAGGCACACACTCCAGGGCAGGCTTGTCATCATTTTTTCATTGGCTAAAGAGGAATATATACTGTATACTGTAGCGCCCGATGGTTATTACAGTGTGTCGTTCTACTTCTGATGGTGAAATTTCTCTTAAAAGCCACGAATCTCACACGTCTGTGGAAAACGGAGAGCTGAACACACACCATAGTTAAAATGTTTGTATGTAGAATAACACGATGATGTGCATATTAAGCTCCATAGAGGCCCATGTATTTTGGCCCAACTTCACCTAGACTGTATTACCTTAATAAACATGGTCATGAATACTTTCTTCTTCCAGTCACTAGTTTAAAGTCTCATTTCTAATGTCATAATATTTTTTTGGAAAATTATGGTCCCATTAATTAAAAAAATGACCATAAAGAAAAAAAAAAGGTGGCGTATGTTCTGAGGGGCGTGGCTACCGTTACAGTCTATGATCGGGATTCCCCTCCCACTCGAGTCAAAATAAAAACCAACGGAGAAGAAGGGGGGAAGTCCCGCCTCGTTGTCTGGGCAGCCAATGGCCAGCTGGTCCAAAACGGAGCCAGCCAATGGCCAGCTGGTACTTACAGTGCAGGAATAACAGGCTTCATTTTACGTCCATGTTAGACCCGGCGAACGCTTTGTCCATATTTTTTACAGTCTATGGTAAGATATAGGGCTGCTGCACGCAGAGAGAGAGAGAGAGAGAGAGAGAGAGAGAGAGAGAGAGAGAGAGAGAGAGAGAGAGAGAGAGAGAGAGAGAGAGAACATGGCACTCCATCTCTCACGAATACGGTTGTGAATGTTGTATTGAGTGAATGCTTTAGATCGGAGAGGGCTTCAGTGTTGTTTTTGGCAGCAAATTTTAGTTTTAGTCATAGTCTCTTGAATAGTTTTCACTTAGTTTTGGTCACATTTTAGTCGCCTGGGATGTGTTGGTGTTAGTCTAGTTTTAGTCGACTAAATGTCATACGATTTTAGTCGACTAAATCAACTGTAGACTAAATGTGTTTTGACAGGCCTTGATGTCGTTGTAATGACATATTTTACACTTTGGTTGCATGCTGAAAATAGCAGATCTACAATCTCACAATTGTGAGATTGTAGATCTGCTATTTTCAGCATGCAACCCAGCATAAAACTGGATCTCTTGTCCACTAGTCCCTTACTAACATTTTAGTCTAGTTTTTATTTGTTGACGAAATGTCAGTATATTTAGTCTTAGTTTCAGTCATCATAGATTCGTTTTTATTATTTAGTTTTAGTCAGTGAAAAAAGTTAGTCGACGAACATTTTTCGTCTTAGTTTTAGTCGACGAAAACAACACTGCAATGGATACAATTGTGTTGCAGATTATATCTTTTCATATAATTCATAGATAGCTTCATATACTTGTGATTCATATACGTTTGATTGCACTGTTAATGTGCATAATCTCATTACTTAGAGTGACAATAACTGTCTTGTATATTTGGTCTTCTCTTTTCCCTCCCTATTCCCCTGTTTCAGCGGGAAGGGACTGGCGCTCCTGCACTTCCTCCACACTTCTCATTCAGTTGTCACAGCCAGTGTTGCCATGTCTGCTTATTATAAGTGATCTCTGGCTTGTTTTTCTGCAGTAAAGTCGGTTGTAAATCATTGGTAGTGGCTGGTTGTATATTTCGGGGTCTTGTTTCTAAAGTGTAGTAGTTGCTTTTTTGGGCTTGCTTCCTAATGTTGTTTAAACCAGTGTTTCCCCCATTTATTGGCGTCTAAGAAACCCCAGATTAATATTTAATTGTCCATGCACGGACATCCGTCTGAAAATACTTTGTGCTTTAGGCTACTATGGATTTCAAGTACCAGAAAGACTTTTTTGGGCTTATTTCTTTCTTTACTGTGAATCTCTGTGAGCCGACGTGGTTCAGCCAGTAAACTATATACAGACTGAGAGAGTGCTCGTTTCTCCTCTTCTATTCCTGCATAGTTTATTATTTATATTTAGAGTTGGTCCTTTATTCTCCCCACCACCGGGAGCAACGGTGGCACTGCGACGCGTTGAGAGCTTGTAGATTTTCGGGGCGCAACCCAACGCAAAATGCTGCGTTCAAGTTCAGGAGACCGAATGTTGCCTTCCGGTTATATGGCATGGAGAGGAGAGGAGAGGAGGGGCATGTGCATTTCTTTAGCCACTAGTAAAATGCTGCATTCGTTGGTCGGGAAAGGGCAGTTGTTTTACTCCCAATCTTCTGCCGTAGTCTGAAAACCCACCTTTTCAGACTCCATCATGGCCCATAGCACTTACCCCACCCCCTTAGATAGCATTTCTGTAGACTTAGATAGCATCTGATACAGACTTATAGCATGTTATGTAGACAGCACTATAATTGCATTGTATGTAGTCATAGCACGCCATAGTACATATGTATAGCATAGTAGTATAGATGTATAGTTTATATGTATATATAGTATTATATGTATAGTCATAGCACGCCATAGTACATATGTATAGCATAGTAGTATAGATGTATAGTTTATATGTATATATAGTATTATATGTATAGTCATAGCACGCCATAGTACATATGTATAGCATAGTAGTATAGATGTATAGTTTATATGTATAGTTTCATTATATAGATATTCCACTGTTACTTTCTTAGCTTACGCATGTTTCTTGGTAAATGTTTTTATGTGATGTATTCCCATGCTTTTTGTTCTTGCTTAATGTAAATCGCTCTGGATTAAGAGCGTCTGATAAATGCCTACATTGTAAATTGTAAATTGTTTTACAGACGGGTAAAAGGGCAGGGGCTGAAGCCCCCTTTGAATGTCTATGTGTGCACATCCCTTTGAATGTCTATGTGTGCACATCCCTGCTCTTATATTATTCACGTTGAAATCCTTTTGGTGTTTTAAGCATTATTTATGCTTTAGCTATTGAAAAATGTGTGCGCAAATCTTTGAATATATATTTCAGAGCGAACTTTTTGAACTAAAATATTGGATTCTGGGGGTCCGTGTGGCCCAATAGTGATAATTGTGGGGGTCCTTGACGTGAAAAATGTTGAGCACAGCTGACATAGAAACATGGGTTTTTCAGAAAAATATTAGGATTTAGAAGCCTTTTTTTTTTAAATCGACCTCAGTCCAAAATGTGTTAAACACCCCCCCCCCCCCCCCCATCAGCATGAGTCATCCACGCTGGCACATGTACAGTATGCTTTGTACAGTATCCACATACATATATACTGTACATCCTCCCTGTTCTGGGTCGAAAACACATAGCAGAAAACATAAGGAGGAAAGTTGCAAATACTTCATGCATTAATTCACTGATTAGTGGCAGACTGGCATGTGATATAATTAAACCTGATGACGTGTGCGTGCATACTATGATAATATCCCATTCTGACCTGAGATCAGATTCATACGAGGTTTCCACTGGACACACACTGGTCTGATTAAAACCCATTCTGACCTGAGATCAGATTCTAAAAAAATGTCAGTCGTTCTTCGATTTTTCAAAAAATAGCAGACCTACAAGCTCGTAGCGCGCCACTCGGTGGCGCGCTACGAGCTTGTAGATCTGCTATTTTTCAATAGCTAAAGCATAACATGATGCCAACACCAAAAGGGGTTCCCGTTCAGAATGGGATATGCATGTGCACGTTTGAGTGCTGTATATGTACTGTATATACATACCGTATATGCATATGGATGAATGCCTCTGCGTGTGGTGCACAATCTTGTTTGCTTGCATGCTTGAATTGCTTTGTATATAATTGTACTTCTGTCAACGTGGGGTATATAGTTTGATGCACATAAGCGCCATTTTGGAAATAACTCTTCCTATACTGCCGGGCCCCCTTCCTATATACTTCCTCTGGCTCTGTTTCATGGGGTGACTGTGGCTCAGGAGGTAGAGCAGGTCGTCCAATGATCCATGGGTCGGCGGTTCAAATCCCGGCTCCTCCTGTCTACATGTCAAAGTGTCCTTTGGCAAAGACACTGAACCCCAAATTGCTCCCGATGTGCTGGTTGGTGCCTTGCATGGCTTCCGCCGCAATCGGTGTGTGAATGTGTGTGTGAATGTGTGTGTGAATGGGTGTGTGTGAATGGGTGAATGTAATGCACAATCTCTGCAAAGCGCCTTGGATAAAGGCGCTATATAAATGCACCATTTACCATTTATGACGTGTAGACAGTGGTTCTCAAACCAAGGACTCCATTACTCTAAACACACCATAGTGTATGGCCCGGGGCCATTGAATTGGAACCCTCTGAAGGACACATTGAGAGACCCACTGCATGGTGTGGTGTAGTTATGTGGTGTGTTTTTCACTTATGCAGACCACGGCCATACCTTTTGCTGCAATGCCACCTGCACTGCCCCAATCTGCAGTAACATTCACAAAAGTCACAAAATTCTTCTCACTATGCACCTACGAAGCTCTCAATGACCTGTGGCTCCCCCTTACCTCTCCGATCTTCTCCAACCCTATGTCCCCCCCCCCCCCCCCCCCCTTAGGCACCAGTGAAGCCAACCTCCTGAAGGTCTGCAGGGCTAAGTTCTATGTTTCAGCCCCCAAACTCTGGAATGAACTCCCTAAACCATCTCAGAGTTGCTCACTCTCTCTCCTCTCCTTCAAAACCTCACTCAAAACCCACCTCTTCAGGATAGCGTTCCCCAGCTGAGGTCTGGTTATTAACACAATTTTTACATAAATCGTCTCTAAACGTCATAAGAATTCCGAAAGATTAGTGCCTACGACGTCTGTGGACGTCCTAGCGACGTCCTAGTGACACGGGGCGAGATAAGAATATTCAGAATTTTTCCTATATATTTTTTTTTGCATTCCACTTTTGGCTTTCCGTATGCTAACGCTCAGTGCAACTATTAGCTTGTCATTGACTCCCATGTTAGCGCGGCGGAAAGAATGACTCGTATCTCCTAATCCAGGGCGCTCTCCGTGGTGATGAATGGATCGATATGCTGGCGCCTCATTTCTGCTCCTCATCCGTCTCTCCCGCAAAATATGAACGTTTTTTGGAGCGTAAAAAAATAGATTAAGATGATCGGGGATGTGAGGTCACTTTGTAAAGTCAACTTTTTTAGGAAAGTGTTTCCGGTTCATGGCTTTCAAAGTAAAAGCGATCAGACAACTCTGGCACCCGGAGCTTCTATTTTGATGCACTTCCGGCACTAAATGTGTTGTTTATCCTTTTACCTTTTTTCCTTTTTTTTATGTTTTTTTTGTGGCTTTCGCCTTTATTTTATGGAGGGACAGACAGTAGGCTGACAGGAAATGGGGAGAGAGATGGGGGGGGGGGGAAGACATGCAGTAAAGGCCGTCGGGATCGGGAGTCGAACCCGCGGCACACTGCGACTGGATCACCAGCCAAGGTGCCTGGACCGCTGAGCCACGGCCCAGGCCATCCTTTTACCTTTGAACTTGCACTGATTTTGTACTTGTTTTGCCTTGTCTTTTCCGGGTCTGCTTTCCTAGTGTTTTTTTTTATGTAAAGCTTTGGGTAGGAAAGTGCTATACAGTATAAATTTGAGCTATATTATTTAGATTTAGATTTAGATTTTTATTTAAACATGGAGTGCCACAATTTTTGTATTTTTCCAGTTTTTCATGTGTCTGAGGTGACAGTACTTCATTAGACACCCTGGAGTTGTTTTTATGTGCAATGGTGTATTAACTTATATTTATTTATGGTTTCTTCCTGGAGGCTGAACCCCTGACAGTGAAACGGGCCAATGAAATAAACAGTGATATAGTGACATCACACTATCAGCCCCTCCCTAACCCCTCCCCCTTTATCATACAACTACAGCTGTGGGTGTGGCTTCAGTTCAGGTGGATCACCACCCATCACCACCCACCAGGCAAACCAGGCATACTTAATGAACTGGTGGGCGTGTCCACATAAAAGCATGATTTTAACAAATACTGTACACTTTTTTGGAAAAAGTTCTTCCCCCTTATATTGTAATAATACCTGATGATCACGTTTTAGGGTGGGAAACAATGGTGGCACTCCACCTTTAAACTATGCCTGCCCGGGAGCCACCAATCAGACACATGGTAAGGCTGCAGTGCAGAGATCCGAGATCCTATTCCTGTCCTTTGGCCAGAGGGGAGGTTTGGAAGCCCTGAGGCAATCAGGCTTTAATTTGTCCCCTCGATCTATCGCTCAGCGCGCCTCAGAGCGCCCCGCCACAACCCTCTGTAATTATAGGAGGAAGCAGTCACTGCGCTGTCGTCGTCGTCCCCCCCCCCCCCCCGCGCTCAGAGGATCTGAGGAGACGTGGATGAGTAATTCATGAGGCCGGATTATATTTTTAGCTTGTTGTTTTGCCGTGGGAAAAGATCATTACTGTATGCATACAGTAGTTAGTGTATACAGTACAGTATAAACAAGCACTTGACCTGGTGAAGGTGACAGGAGAGACGACGCGTTCTCTGATGCTTTTACGCTGAAAGGATTTGGTGTTCTTTCCCTTTCATCTCAATTTAACCCATTCTGACCAGATTCTAGAAATGTCAGTCGCTCTTCGATTTTTCAAAAATAGCAGACCTACAAGCCCAAAATGGGTTCCCGTTCAGAATGGGTTAACCCATTTAGGCCCTGACGTCGAAATAAAATTAAAAAGAATCTTCTGAATCCTGACAGCTTTCTGAAATACCTCTATGTTTCTGTATCAGTGGTGATCAATATTTAATGTCAATCAAGGACCCCAAAATTATATGTAATTGGTCGCCGACCCCCCATCTGAAAATGTTATTCCAGGAACCTCTCAGAAGCAAAGATTGTAGTTAAAAAACCTTCGCTCTGAAAGAATATACATTCAAAGATTTGTGCCGCATTTTCAAGTTTTTTCAAAATAGCAGACCTACAAGCTCATAGCGCGCCACCGAGTGGCGCGCTATGAGCTTGTAGGTCTGCTATTTTTCAATAGCTAAAGTACAACATAATTGCTTAAAACACCAAAAGGGGTTCCCACCCAGAACGGATTAACCCGGGAACCTATGTGGGTTCCCATGTTATGCTACTGCAAAGAATGGCAACACATTCTGTGAAGATTGCGTCACGCTAGTTAGTGAAGCTTTATGGAGACTGGAGTATTCTGATGAAACCGATGGACTCTCCCAAGTACAGAACCCTGGGGAACCCCCCCCCCCCCCCCTAGGGAACCCCCCCAAGGGGAACCCCCCCTAAGGGAACCCCCGGGTCACCAGAGTATATGTTGGGCTTAAGGCTGTGGTCTCTCTGAATTTCTATTAAATAATATTAAATAAACAGTTAATTATTATTATTGCTGCTGTTTGCGGCCAAACAACTGGTGTCTACTATCAGATTCATTCAGTGTGTGTGTGTGTGTGTGTGTGTGTGTGTGTGTGTGTGTGTGTGTGTGTGTGTGTGTGTGTGTGTGTGTGTGTGTGTGTGTGTGTGTGTGTGTGTGTGTGTGTGTGTGTGTGTGTGTGTGTGTGTGTGTGTGTGTGTGTGTGTGTGTGTGTTATGCAGTAACTCACGGATAGATTTAACCAATATTTATCATATAATGATAGTATACAAATATGTTATCGTGGCGTTCGGCGCTGCTACATTTTTCTCCCTGCTCGGCACAATTAGACAACCATCATTAAACATTAAGAGCAGGGAGATAATATGATAAATGAAAGAAATATCTGTAATTGGCCGCTGACCTCCATCTGTAAATATGTTGTTCCAGGGACCCCCCCCCCCCCCTAGAAGCAAAGATTTGAGTTTAAAACGTTCACTCTGAAAGAATATATATTCAAAGATTTGCGCCACATTTTCACGATTTTTCAACAGCTAAAGTATAACATAATCCTTAAAACACCAAAAGGGGTTCCCGCCCCAAAATGGTTTAAAGGTTTTATGACATTCATTTTCATTTATTTTTCTTTTTTCTTTTAGGTTTTATGACCTCAATTACACCCAAAAAACCTGAACTTTTAACATTCAGTGGCTTTTCTGTGGTCTGGAGTTTTCTTTGGGGTTTTTTGGGCCTTTTGAGCTACAATGAAAACAGGCAACACAGTGAAAACAGTGACATCTGCTGGCAAATCCCATTGACATATATGGGATTTGCAGTAAGTGATGTCACTTACTGCCGGCAAATCAGAGCACCTGTTTGAGCCAGAAAACCCCAGATCACAGAAAATCTACTGAGTGTTAAAAGTTCATGTTTTTTTGGGTGCAATTGAGATTAGAAAACCTAAAAAAAACAAGAACAATTCCAAAACCTTTTTTTTAATGTCACAATCCCTTTAAGGAAAACTGTGTGTTTCAGCCAGCACCCTGACAACGACACCCTGAGTGACCATGGTAAAACTGTGTGTTTCAGCCAGCACCCTGACAACGACACCCTGAGTGACCATGGTAAAACTGTGTGTTTCAGCCAGCACCCTGACAACGACACCCTGAGTGACCATGGTAAAACTGTGTGTTTCAGCCAGCACCCTGACAACGACACCCTGAGTGACCATGGTAAAACTGTGTGTTTCAGCCAGCACCCTGACAACGACACCCTGAGTGACCATGGTAAAACTGTGTGTTTCAGCCAGCACCCTGACAACGACACCCTGAGTGACCATGGTAAAACTGTGTGTTTCAGCCAGCACCCTGACAACGACACCCTGAGTGACCATGGTAAAACTGTGTGTTTCAGCCAGCACCCTGACAACGACACCCTGAGTGACCATGGTAAAACTGTGTGTTTCAGCCAGCACCCTGACAACGACACCCTGAGTGACCATGGTAAAACTGTGTGTTTCAGCCAGCACCCTGACAACGACACCCTGAGTGACCATGGTAAAACTGTGTGTTTCAGCCAGCACCCTGACAACGACACCCTGAGTGACCATGGTAAAACTGTGTGTTTCAGCCAGCACCCTGACAACGACACCCTGAGTGACCATGGTAAAACTGTGTGTTTCAGCCAGCACCCTGACAACGACACCCTGAGTGACCATGGTAAAACTGTGTGTTTCAGCCAGCACCCTGACAACGACACCCTGAGTGACCATGGTAAAACTGTGTGTTTCAGCCAGCACCCTGACAACGACACCCTGAGTGACCATGGTAAAACTGTGTGTTTCAGCCAGCACCCTGACAACGACACCCTGAGTGACCATGGTAAAACTGTGTGTTTCAGCCAGCACCCTGACAACGACACCCTGAGTGACCATGGTAAAACTGTGTGTTTCAGCCAGCACCCTGACAACGACACCCTGAGTGACCATGGTAAAACTGTGTGTTTCAGCCAGCACCCTGACAACGACACCCTGAGTGACCATGGTAAAACTGTGTGTTTCAGCCAGCACCCTGACAACGACACCCTGAGTGACCATGGTAAAACTGTGTGTTTCAGCCAGCACCCTGACAACGACACCCTGAGTGACCATGGTAAAACTGTGTGTTTCAGCCAGCACCCTGACAACGACACCCTGAGTGACCATGGTAAAACTGTGTGTTTCAGCCAGCACCCTGACAACGACACCCTGAGTGACCATGGTAAAACTGTGTGTTTCAGCCAGCACCCTGACAACGACACCCTGAGTGACCATGGTAAAACTGTGTGTTTCAGCCAGCACCCTGACAACGACACCCTGAGTGACCATGGTAAAACTGTGTGTTTCAGCCAGCACCCTGACAACGACACCCTGAGTGACCATGGTAAAACTGTGTGTTTCAGCCAGCACCCTGACAACGACACCCTGAGTGACCATGGTAAAACTGTGTGTTTCAGCCAGCACCCTGACAACGACACCCTGAGTGACCATGGTAAAACTGTGTGTTTCAGCCAGCACCCTGACAACGACACCCTGAGTGACCATGGTAAAACTGTGTGTTTCAGCCAGCACCCTGACAACGACACCCTGAGTGACCATGGTAAAACTGTGTGTTTCAGCCAGCACCCTGACAACGACACCCTGAGTGACCATGGTAAAACTGTGTGTTTCAGCCAGCACCCTGACAACGACACCCTGAGTGACCATGGTAAAACTGTGTGTTTCAGCCAGCACCCTGACAACGACACCCTGAGTGACCATGGTAAAACTGTGTGTTTCAGCCAGCACCCTGACAACGACACCCTGAGTGACCATGGTAAAACTGTGTGTTTCAGCCAGCACCCTGACAACGACACCCTGAGTGACCATGGTAAAACTGTGTGTTTCAGCCAGCACCCTGACAACGACACCCTGAGTGACCATGGTAAAACTGTGTGTTTCAGCCAGCACCCTGACAACGACACCCTGAGTGACCATGGTAAAACTGTGTGTTTCAGCCAGCACCCTGACAACGACACCCTGAGTGACCATGGTAAAACTGTGTGTTTCAGCCAGCACCCTGACAACGACACCCTGAGTGACCATGGTAAAACTGTGTGTTTCAGCCAGCACCCTGACAACGACACCCTGAGTGACCATGGTAAAACTGTGTGTTTCAGCCAGCACCCTGACAACGACACCCTGAGTGACCATGGTAAAACTGTGTGTTTCAGCCAGCACCCTGACAACGACACCCTGAGTGACCATGGTAAAACTGTGTGTTTCAGCCAGCACCCTGACAACGACACCCTGAGTGACCATGGTAAAACTGTGTGTTTCAGCCAGCACCCTGACAACGACACCCTGAGTGACCATGGTAAAACTGTGTGTTTCAGCCAGCACCCTGACAACGACACCCTGAGTGACCATGGTAAAACTGTGTGTTTCAGCCAGCACCCTGACAACGACACCCTGAGTGACCATGGTAAAACTGTGTGTTTCAGCCAGCACCCTGACAACGACACCCTGAGTGACCATGGTAAAACTGTGTGTTTCAGCCAGCACCCTGACAACGACACCCTGAGTGACCATGGTAAAACTGTGTGTTTCAGCCAGCACCCTGACAACGACACCCTGAGTGACCATGGTAAAACTGTGTGTTTCAGCCAGCACCCTGACAACGACACCCTGAGTGACCATGGTAAAACTGTGTGTTTCAGCCAGCACCCTGACAACGACACCCTGAGTGACCATGGTAAAACTGTGTGTTTCAGCCAGCACCCTGACAACGACACCCTGAGTGACCATGGTAAAACTGTGTGTTTCAGCCAGCACCCTGACAACGACACCCTGAGTGACCATGGTAAAACTGTGTGTTTCAGCCAGCACCCTGACAACGACACCCTGAGTGACCATGGTAAAACTGTGTGTTTCAGCCAGCACCCTGACAACGACACCCTGAGTGACCATGGTAAAACTGTGTGTTTCAGCCAGCACCCTGACAACGACACCCTGAGTGACCATGGTAAAACTGTGTGTTTCAGCCAGCACCCTGACAACGACACCCTGAGTGACCATGGTAAAACTGTGTGTTTCAGCCAGCACCCTGACAACGACACCCTGAGTGACCATGGTAAAACTGTGTGTTTCAGCCAGCACCCTGACAACGACACCCTGAGTGACCATGGTAAAACTGTGTGTTTCAGCCAGCACCCTGACAACGACACCCTGAGTGACCATGGTAAAACTGTGTGTTTCAGCCAGCACCCTGACAACGACACCCTGAGTGACCATGGTAAAACTGTGTGTTTCAGCCAGCACCCTGACAACGACACCCTGAGTGACCATGGTAAAACTGTGTGTTTCAGCCAGCACCCTGACAACGACACCCTGAGTGACCATGGTAAAACTGTGTGTTTCAGCCAGCACCCTGACAACGACACCCTGAGTGACCATGGTAAAACTGTGTGTTTCAGCCAGCACCCTGACAACGACACCCTGAGTGACCATGGTAAAACTGTGTGTTTCAGCCAGCACCCTGACAACGACACCCTGAGTGACCATGGTAAAACTGTGTGTTTCAGCCAGCACCCTGACAACGACACCCTGAGTGACCATGGTAAAACTGTGTGTTTCAGCCAGCACCCTGACAACGACACCCTGAGTGACCATGGTAAAACTGTGTGTTTCAGCCAGCACCCTGACAACGACACCCTGAGTGACCATGGTAAAACTGTGTGTTTCAGCCAGCACCCTGACAACGACACCCTGAGTGACCATGGTAAAACTGTGTGTTTCAGCCAGCACCCTGACAACGACACCCTGAGTGACCATGGTAAAACTGTGTGTTTCAGCCAGCACCCTGACAACGACACCCTGAGTGACCATGGTAAAACTGTGTGTTTCAGCCAGCACCCTGACAACGACACCCTGAGTGACCATGGTAAAACTGTGTGTTTCAGCCAGCACCCTGACAACGACACCCTGAGTGACCATGGTAAAACTGTGTGTTTCAGCCAGCACCCTGACAACGACACCCTGAGTGACCATGGTAAAACTGTGTGTTTCAGCCAGCACCCTGACAACGACACCCTGAGTGACCATGGTAAAACTGTGTGTTTCAGCCAGCACCCTGACAACGACACCCTGAGTGACCATGGTAAAACTGTGTGTTTCAGCCAGCACCCTGACAACGACACCCTGAGTGACCATGGTAAAACTGTGTGTTTCAGCCAGCACCCTGACAACGACACCCTGAGTGACCATGGTAAAACTGTGTGTTTCAGCCAGCACCCTGACAACGACACCCTGAGTGACCATGGTAAAACTGTGTGTTTCAGCCAGCACCCTGACAACGACACCCTGAGTGACCATGGTAAAACTGTGTGTTTCAGCCAGCACCCTGACAACGACACCCTGAGTGACCATGGTAAAACTGTGTGTTTCAGCCAGCACCCTGACAACGACACCCTGAGTGACCATGGTAAAACTGTGTGTTTCAGCCAGCACCCTGACAACGACACCCTGAGTGACCATGGTAAAACTGTGTGTTTCAGCCAGCACCCTGACAACGACACCCTGAGTGACCATGGTAAAACTGTGTGTTTCAGCCAGCACCCTGACAACGACACCCTGAGTGACCATGGTAAAACTGTGTGTTTCAGCCAGCACCCTGACAACGACACCCTGAGTGACCATGGTAAAACTGTGTGTTTCAGCCAGCACCCTGACAACGACACCCTGAGTGACCATGGTAAAACTGTGTGTTTCAGCCAGCACCCTGACAACGACACCCTGAGTGACCATGGTAAAACTGTGTGTTTCAGCCAGCACCCTGACAACGACACCCTGAGTGACCATGGTAAAACTGTGTGTTTCAGCCAGCACCCTGACAACGACACCCTGAGTGACCATGGTAAAACTGTGTGTTTCAGCCAGCACCCTGACAACGACACCCTGAGTGACCATGGTAAAACTGTGTGTTTCAGCCAGCACCCTGACAACGACACCCTGAGTGACCATGGTAAAACTGTGTGTTTCAGCCAGCACCCTGACAACGACACCCTGAGTGACCATGGTAAAACTGTGTGTTTCAGCCAGCACCCTGACAACGACACCCTGAGTGACCATGGTAAAACTGTGTGTTTCAGCCAGCACCCTGACAACGACACCCTGAGTGACCATGGTAAAACTGTGTGTTTCAGCCAGCACCCTGACAACGACACCCTGAGTGACCATGGTAAAACTGTGTGTTTCAGCCAGCACCCTGACAACGACACCCTGAGTGACCATGGTAAAACTGTGTGTTTCAGCCAGCACCCTGACAACGACACCCTGAGTGACCATGGTAAAACTGTGTGTTTCAGCCAGCACCCTGACAACGACACCCTGAGTGACCATGGTAAAACTGTGTGTTTCAGCCAGCACCCTGACAACGACACCCTGAGTGACCATGGTAAAACTGTGTGTTTCAGCCAGCACCCTGACAACGACACCCTGAGTGACCATGGTAAAACTGTGTGTTTCAGCCAGCACCCTGACAACGACACCCTGAGTGACCATGGTAAAACTGTGTGTTTCAGCCAGCACCCTGACAACGACACCCTGAGTGACCATGGTAAAACTGTGTGTTTCAGCCAGCACCCTGACAACGACACCCTGAGTGACCATGGTAAAACTGTGTGTTTCAGCCAGCACCCTGACAACGACACCCTGAGTGACCATGGTAAAACTGTGTGTTTCAGCCAGCACCCTGACAACGACACCCTGAGTGACCATGGTAAAACTGTGTGTTTCAGCCAGCACCCTGACAACGACACCCTGAGTGACCATGGTAAAACTGTGTGTTTCAGCCAGCACCCTGACAACGACACCCTGAGTGACCATGGTAAAACTGTGTGTTTCAGCCAGCACCCTGACAACGACACCCTGAGTGACCATGGTAAAACTGTGTGTTTCAGCCAGCACCCTGACAACGACACCCTGAGTGACCATGGTAAAACTGTGTGTTTCAGCCAGCACCCTGACAACGACACCCTGAGTGACCATGGTAAAACTGTGTGTTTCAGCCAGCACCCTGACAACGACACCCTGAGTGACCATGGTAAAACTGTGTGTTTCAGCCAGCACCCTGACAACGACACCCTGAGTGACCATGGTAAAACTGTGTGTTTCAGCCAGCACCCTGACAACGACACCCTGAGTGACCATGGTAAAACTGTGTGTTTCAGCCAGCACCCTGACAACGACACCCTGAGTGACCATGGTAAAACTGTGTGTTTCAGCCAGCACCCTGACAACGACACCCTGAGTGACCATGGTAAAACTGTGTGTTTCAGCCAGCACCCTGACAACGACACCCTGAGTGACCATGGTAGTCCCTCAGGGCAGCGTACAGAGTCCTCTGTGAAAGGTGCACGCGGACTGTTCCTTTAAGTCAGTGGTGAGAACACTGATCAGTGACCCACTGTGTCTCCATATCGCACGCATTCATTCACTGCAGAGAGGCAACACGATAAACCCCATGCACACTGTGTGTGTGTGTGTGTGTGTGTGTGTGCGCCTGTGTGTGTGCATAGTATGCATGTGCACGTTTTGCGTACTGTATGCATATGGATGAATGCCTTCGGTACGTGTGTGCGCGTGGGCGCAAGCGTGTGTGTCTGTGCTTGAGCATAGTGTGTGTGTTAGTGTGTGTGTGCATGCATGTGGATCAATTAGAGGTCATGGTCAATGACCTGCGCTGTGTGAAGGTCAGTTGTTGAGCTTGTGCGTGTGCGTGTGCGTGTGATTCTCCCTTATTAACATAGTTGATTTTGACAGCAAATTCGGATGTATTTTTAGTCATAGTATTTTGAATAAAATTCCATTTATTGTTAGTTCAGTGTAACTCACGGATAGATTTAACCAATATTTATTATATGATTGTGATTGATTCTTTATTGCAGACTCAGGGGAATCCATATCACAGAACAGCAACACAATTGATAAAAAATAATAATAATATAGAAAGAAATATACAATAAAAAGAGTTCCACCATATTCAGTTTCGAACATACAGACAAGTTGGCCAATGGTTCCACAGTCTGGAGGAGAACCTGACAGAACTACGTATTGTGTTAATGATGTCATTTACTGACTCAGATACCCTACACATGAATTTATTAGGGCCGGGACTAATTGCGATTAATTTAGATTAATTAACTACAGATAAATTAATCACACCTTTTTTTCACCGGGGAACGTTTCTCACTGGGCGCTTTTCTATAGTACTGAAAACTGGAAATAATAAAAAGTCACCCCATTTTGTGTTGCTTGAACTGGAGGTCTGACAAAAAACAGTAACAATATGAAGTAAGTACAGCTTTGTGATGTCACTGAGATACTTGTTACTGTTACTACATTTATTTCAGACCTCCAGTTCTAGGCAACACAGAATGGGGTGACTTTTTATTATTATTTCCACAACAGGTATATTAATGACAGTAAAATGTTGAAAATGAGTGGTATCCTGTAGTCACTATTCATTGATTCACTGGGATACCAAAAAACATTAAAAAAAAAGGTTTCTCGCTGTTCTCGGGTTGAATATTGATATGCGATTAAAATGTGATTAATCTAGATTAATTAATCGCAAAGCCTCTGATTAATTAGATTAATTTTTTTAATCGAGTCCCAGCTCTAGAATTTATACATCAGATTTCGTAGCACAGCAGAGCAGGTGGGAACCCCAACACTGACAAACATTTGACTTGCACTGGAGCTTCTTGGAGCTCTCAGAAGCAGCCTCATACAGTCATTGTATGCCACTGTCAATCGTCTGAAACTGGCCTGCTTGTAGCGGCACCACAGGTGGGCGGTGTACAGGGGTGTACAGAAGGATTTAAAAAGTGAGATCTTCACCGGTACTGAGCACATGCTAAATGTTCTACACAGCATGTTTCCTTGTGCATATATCCTTGTCATCAGAGAGGTCATCCGAGATGATGTGGCCCAAATATTTAATCTCACTGCAGACACTAATGATAGAGCCAGAGAGATAGAAGTCAGGAAAGGTTAGATGTCTGTCTTCCCTGCTACGGACAATCATAATCTTGCTCTTTTTTGCATTATATTTAATGTCAAAGTCAACAACGTACTGTGAGCATGCACTCAGCAGCTGTTGAAGGCCAGCACTATATGGACTAAAGATAACCAAATCATCTGCATACTTAGGTGATTAATTAGCAGGTTTCCAACCCTACACCGTGTACCACAAGCATTTAATTATAGCATATAGCTATATAGCATATAGTCTTAGTCATCATAGATTCGTTTTTATTTAGTTTTAGTCAGTGGAAAAAGGTAGTCGACGAACATTTTACGTCTTAGTTTTAGTCGACGAAAACAACACTGCGTACAAATAGACACTTCTATATAGTCAAAGAACAGAAACAGGAATTCATCATAAAGGAAGCAAAAGGGGAAAAGATACATATACAGTGAGGGGAAAGGGGGGGGGGCTCCTCCTCTCTCTCTCTCTCTCTCTCTCTCTCTCTCCATACCAGAATAAGTTAGGCCTTGCCGCTATGCTGTCATCCGTCCAGCAGGGGTCTCCCATGGCAACGCAACGCAACACGACACCCCCCGCCAATCACAGTGAAGCCCCCCCACCCGTCACCCCCCCACCCCCCACTGGTCTGTGATCAGTTCAAGGAAGCAGAACGGGCTGTGGGGCAAGGGGAGGGGGGGAGGGGGGGGAGCACTGTATGAGTGAGACATATGCCGGGCGATGACGAATCGATACATGTACCTCGAAATATAGATCTCTTTTGATCTCCAGAAATGCCCAAAGGCAACCAGAGTACCAGACAGTGTTGTTATTGGCAGCAAATTTCTATTTTAGTTTTAGTCATAGTCTCCTGAATAGTTTTCACTTAGTTTTAGTCACATTTTAGTCACCTGGAATGTTCTAGTGTTTATTCTAGTTTTAGTCGACTAAATGTCATACGATTTTAGTCGACTAAATCTACAGGTGATTTAGTCGACTAAAATGTATTTTTGCAGGCCTTGTTGCCGTCATAATGACTTATTTTACACTTGCTGAAAATAGCCGATCTACAAGCTCACAACGCGTCGCAGCGCGACGCGTTGTGAGCTTGTAGATCGGCTATTTTCAGCATGCAACCAAGTGTAAAATGACTTATACTGGATCTGTTGTCCACTAGTCCCTTCCTAACATTTTAGTCTAGTTTTTATTTGTTGACGAAATTGTCAGTATATTTAGTCTTAGTTTTAGTCACCATAGCCTAGTTTTAATTTAGTTTCCATTTAGTTTTCTTCATCGGCTGTGTCTCAGGAGGTAGAGCAGGTCGTCCAATGATCCCTGGGTCGGCGGTTCGAATCCCGGCTCCTCCTCTTGTCCACATGTGGAAGTGTCCTTGGGCAAAGACACTGAACCCTGCCTTGCCTCCAATGAGTCGGTCGGTGTGAGCTCGCCACCGTCGGTGTGTGAATGTTACTGTCGTAGCAAAAATAGCCGATCTTTGGAATCCTGAAAATTTACATTTTTATGTAATTTCAAATGCCTTTAATTATACGTGTGTTGAAGCATTGAGCCCCAAAAGGCTTCCATTGGCTTTCATTGCGTTGAATGATTGACAGCTGCCCAAGACACGCCTGCTTGGCCCCAGAGCCAATAGGGGGCTGTGCTCAGCCCTAAGGCCCGCCTCAGAGGCTCAGACCGTGAGCTCATTGGCTTTTGACCAATCATCATCACAGCACCTGCTCGTGTGTGTGTTTGTTGTTTATGATGTGAAAGAATGGCGGGGGGTGGAAGTATCTTAAATATGAAATAAGTTTATTATTTACTTTATAGTCCGTTTTGTCCCGTGGGCGTGGAGTGGAGGGGGAATGAAGTTAAGGTTAAGAGACTGTAGGGAGCATATCATGACATTTTGGATATAACAAAAGGAAACGCGTAAAACGCGTAAAAACGTTTTAAATTCTTCCATGGGGCAGAGCAGACAGCTGACCGGACCGCACACCGCTGACCCACAGCAAGGTATTGGCTCATTGAGCGCTCATTGAGTTGGAGAGAGAGAGAGAGAGAGGCTGTGTTTGTGTGCCTGTGTTATAGTGTTGTTTCGGTGCCGCGTGCGTGCATGTGTGTGTGCCTTGCAGTTGCAACAACGGCCAAGCTACACCAGGCAATTTTGCGCGCGTGCGTATGCGTTTACTGCGCGCGTACAGTGCGTTTGGATAGGACCAATATATGTCAATGATACCAGCTACACCAGACGCACGGATACCGCGAGAGTGAGAGAGAGTGGCTGTGTTTGTGTGCGTGTGTTAGTGTTGTTTCGGTGTCGCGTGCGCGAGTGCGTGCATGTGTGTGTGTGTGCCTTTCAAGTTGCTTTGCATCTTTATTCCATTTTGGTCGGTGCCGCTTGCGCCAGTGTGTGTGTGTGTGTGTGTGTGTGTGTGTGCGTGCGCATACTCTTATTAATGACAGTGTATGAGCAGCTATCTGTACATACAAATACAAACACAAACAATGTGCAGTGGAGTGTTTGTTGTGGGCATGCACTTCTGTTGTCGTGGAGCACACAGAGTATAGACCTGTAGTATACAGTAGTGTCATTGCTGTACTTTGATATCTGTAATATATAATTATATATGATGCTATGTGCTATTGCTGCAGGTTGAACTAGTAGCATATAGTATAATGGATGTCTTATAGCCTCCCCACCCCCCCCACCCAGTTGTTGCTGAGTGCAGGGCAGTGTTGTTTTTGGCAGCAAATTTCTATCTTTGGACTGAAACTTCATTTAGTTTTAGTCACATTTTAGTCACCTGGAATGTCTTAGTGTTAGTCTAGTTTTAGTCACATTTTAGTCACCTGGAATGTCTTAGTGTTAGTCTAGTTTTAGTCGACTAAATGTCATAAGATTTTAGTCGACTAAATCTACAGTTGATTTAGTCGACTAAAATGTATTTTGGCGGGTCTTGATGCCGTCGTAATGAGTGTTTTTACACACAGCCGATCTACAAGCTCACAACGCGTCGCATGCAACCATGTGTAAAATGACTTATACTGGATCTCTTGTCCACTAGTCCCTTCCTAACATTTTAGTCTAGTTTTTATCTGTTGACGAAATCGTCAGTATATTTAGTCTTAGTTTTAGTCACCATAGCATAGTTTTCATTTAGTTTCCATTTAGTTTTCTTCAGTGAAAAAAGGTAGTCGACGAACATTTTTCGTCTTAGTTTTAGTCGACGAAAACAACACTGGTGCGGGGGTCCCTGGAAATACTCCAGTAGCCTACAGTAAAAGTACCTCATAATTTACTTTCCACCACAGAGAGAGAGAGAGAGAGAGAGAGAGAGAGAGTCCATTAATAGGAGGCCCTTTGATGAGTCATTTAATTTGTGTCACTCTCCACTCCTCTCCTGCTCGCAGCCTGTCTGTCTGTAATGAAACGTGTCATTTCATCAGGCGGACGACAGACTCGTCTCATAATAAACAAGAGATGCTACTAAATGTAAATATAAGGATCTTTGCTAAAGATAAGGGAGGAGTCAGGTCAGCTGATAGACTGACAGTGTGGAGGAGGAGTCAGGTCAGCTGATAGACTGACAGTGTGGAGGAGGAGTCAGGGTCATTTGACAGACTGACAGTGAGGAGGAGGAGTCAGGTCAGCTGATAGACTGACAGTGTGGAGGAGGAGTCAGGTCAGCTGATAGACTGACAGTGTGGAGGAGGAGTCAGGTCAGCTGATAGACTGACAGTGTGGAGGAGGAGTCAGGTCAGCTGATAGACTGACAGCGTGGAGGAGGAGTCAGGTCAGCTGATAGACTGACAGTGTGGAGGAGGAGTCAGGTCAGCTGATAGACTGACAGTGTGGAGGAGTCAGGTCAGCTGATAGGCTGACAGTGTGGAGGAGGAGTCAGGTCAGCTGATAGACTGACAGTGTGGAGGAGGAGTCAGGTCAGCTGATAGACTGACAGTGAGGAGGAGGAGTCAGGTCAGCTGATAGACTGACAGTGTGGAGGAGGAGTCAGGTCAGCTGATAGACTGACAGTGAGGAGGAGGAGTCAGGGTCAGCTGATAGACTGACAGTGTGGAGGAGGAGTCAGGTCAGCTGATAGACTGACAGCTTCAGTTCAGTTAGATAGAATGAGCACGTTGGTGAGAAGAGACTAGTCCTTCAATCAGACTGAATGGAATTAAGGCAGAGAAATACACAAATAAGAACTCATTCACTGACAGTGTGGAGGCGTCAGGTCAGCTGAAGTTCAGTTATTAATTAGCACATTGGTGAGAATGCTTTGCAGAGAGAGAAATACACAAATAATGCATATATTTGGCAATGTATTTGGCATTCTAAAACACGGCAGGAAGGCAGTTTTTCGAGATTTTCAAGCAGACCCTGAACCAAAAAAAAAGATTGAGAATTAATCGCTTCAACAGGTTTAACCCATTCTGAACGGGAACCCCTTTTGGTGTTTTAAGCATTGTTATGCTTTAGCTGTTGAAAGATAGCATAGCAAAAAAAAACGAGGTTGTAGGTCTTCTATTTTTCAAAAATTGTTTTTAACTCAAATCTTTGCTTCTGGGAGAGGTCCCTGGAACAACATATTTTCAGGTGGGGGTCGGCGGCCGATTACATATAATTTTTGGGGTCCTTGACATGAAAATGTTTGAGCACCACTGACATAGAGACATAGGGTTTTTATGAAAACCGTCATGATTTAGATTAGAATTCATTTTGTAGAATCGAACGTAGGTCTAAATGGGTTAAAATCGTGCATGTGTGTGCGTGTGTGTGCGTGTGCACCTTGGTAGGCATTCATCTTCATGGTGTGCAGCTTCAGTGGAATTCTGGTTATTAACAGATGTACTGTGATAATGAGACGTTTACTTTATATGGAGTATGTTGGTGTGCATACATAATAAAATAAAATAATAAACTGTCAATCCTGACGATTTATTATACTGACAGAATAAGTAAAACTAACTATATATTACAGTGAAAATGAGAAACCCCTAGGGTAGGTACCCTCACATGTTCTCCCTGTGTCCCCTAGGGTAGGTACCCTCACATGTTCTCCCCGTGTCCCCTAGGGTAGGTACCCTCACATGTTCTCCCCGTGTCCCCTAGGGTAGGTACCCTCACATGTTCTCCCCGTGTCCCCCTAGGGTAGGTACCCTCACATGTTCTCCCCGTGTCCCCTATAGGGTAGGTACCCTCACATGTTCTCCCCGTGTCCCCTAGGGTAGATACCCTCACATGTTCTCCCCATGTCCCCTAGGGTAGGTACCCTCACATGTTCTCCCCGTGTCCCCCTAGGATAGGTACCCTCACATGTTCTCCCCGTGTCCCCCTAGGGTAGGTACCCTCACATGTTCTCCCCGTGTCCCCTAGGGTAGGTACCCTCACATGTTCTCCCCGTGTCCCCTATAGGGTAGGTACCCTCACATGTTCTCCCCGTGTCCCCTAGGGTAGGTACCCTCACATGTTCTCCCCGTGTCCCCTAGGGTAGGTACCCTCACATGTTCTCTCCGTGTCCCCTAGGGTAGGTACCCTCACAAAAAACATGCAGTAATCCTGGTCACTAAACTGCCTCCCCCTGGCCAGCCGGGGCGCCTGATGGAGGGGAAAGGAACTGGTCTCTATACTGCCTCCCCCTGGCCAGCCGGGGCGCCTGATGGAGGGGAAAGGAACTGGTTGGAATAACCAGTTCCTGAATAACCGTTTTTCTCTGTATTACTGGTTTCTCTCTTTTTACAGTTTTACTGTACATAAAACTACAAGGCAAAATCATGATCAATGTGTGGATCCACTGACATGAAAGAGAAAGAGATCCACTGGTTTATGTAACGCTTTGCATTTCCTTTGAGTATATGATGAAGTAATACGTAGAGACATAACATGGACTTTTAAAGATAGGGTACTCAACACGCTACAGTGAGTCCATGCTTTTACTCTGTGTTTCCTCTGATAGAATATTTATTAAATGAACTCTGTATATTATTATAATATGCTGCTTCAGAATGCACTTCATCTCGGCCGGGTCTGAATTTCAATATGGCCCCAAAATTGATTTGGGAGCAGATTAGTTTGTACTATATATGCACTTCATCATCGTGCTTTTGGAGAGGGAGTTATGGCCCTCCTTCAGTCTCTGAGCCCAGCGCAATCAATAGCGGTGCATAGAATTATTATTATTTCCCTTCTCTGCCCTCGTACGATTCTCGTGTCCTCATTTCCCTCCCTAGTCTAGGCTCGTCGTTTGAGGTGAGGGAGAAAGAAAGGCCTCTCATGGGAGAGGTTTCTCTTATCCCATTCTGACCTGAGATCAGATTCTAAAAAAATGTCTTCTACATACCTGACAGTTTTCCATTCTGACCTGAGATCAGATTCTAAAAAAATGTCTTCTACATACCTGACAGTTTTCCATTCTGACCTGAGATCAGATTCTAAAAAATGTCTTCTACATACCTGACAGTTTTCCATTCTGACCTGAGATCAGATTCTAAAAAAATGTCTTCTACATCCTGACAGTTTTCCATTCTGACCTGAGATCAGATTCTAAAAAATGTCTTCTACATCCTGACAGTTTTCCATTCTGACCTGAGATCAGATTCTAAAAAATGTCTTCTACATACCTGACAGTTTTCCATTCTGACCCGAGATCAGATTCTAAAAAATGTCTTCTACATACCCGACAGTTTTCCATTCTGACCTGAGATCAGATTCTAAAAATGTTCTTCTACATCCTGTCAGTTTACCATTCTGACCTGAGATCAGATTCTATAAAAATGCCTTCTACATCCTGACAATTTTCTGAAAAAGCTATGTTTCTGATCTGCTATTTTTCAATAGCTAAAGCATAACATGATGCTAACACCAAAAGGGGTTCCCGGCCAAAATGGGTTAAACCTCCCATCCAGGCAGTGGATTAATTCCCCCACCTGACTGTAACTGTATAGTTCCATATATACAGTAGAGCGTTGCAGTCCTGCCCCCTGGGGAGCGGCCCGGAAGAGAATCTCCCATTCATTTTCTTTCCCCAACCTGACTGTAACTGTATAGTTCCATATATAGAGCGTCCTACACCTACTTGTAATGGAGTACATCTACATGACAGCATTGATACTTTTACTTAATTCAACTTTCATTGAAGTTCTGAGTTTCAGTGAATACCCAACAGCATACTGTATATACCTTACGCACCAATAAGACTTTCACACAAAGTCTGACTTGATCAGACATTAATTAACAGCTGTGTGTGTTAATTATGGTGATGAATGTTTGGCACGTTGACGCTTATAGGAACTAATGCTATTCATGGAACCCCGGGATGACTTCCTGTATCGTGACAATTATCACCGGCAGTCAGATCGCGGGAGGCTAAAAGGGTTTCTGCTGCGGATTCGGGTTCTTGGAAACGCCCCCCCAACCACTGCGTTAGTTTTACTGAGGTTAGGTTTAGGTATAGTTTACTGAGGTTAGGTTTAGGTATAGTTTTACTGAGGTTAGGTTTAGGTATAGTTTACTGAGGTTAGGTTTAGGTATAGTTTTACTGAGGTTAGGTTTAGGTATAGTTTACTGAGGTTAGGTTTAGGTATAGTTTTACTGAGGTTAGGTTTAGGTATAGTTTTACTGAGGTTAGGTTTAGGCATAGTTTTACTGAGGTTAGGTTTAGGCATAGTTTTACTGAGGTTAGGTTTAGGTATAGTTTTACTGAGGTTAGGTTTAGGTATAGTTTTACTGAGCTGGTTAGGTTTAGGTATAGTTTTACTGAGGTTAGGGTTAAGGTTAGGTTTAGGTATAGTTTTACTGAGGTTAAGGTTAGGGTTAGGTTTAGGTGTAGGCTGTCAATCACAGCGACTGGCCAGTCACAGCGCTCCATTTACTCAAACCCGCAGCAGAAATCATATTAGCGACAGAAGCCGTCAGACATGAAGACGAGTGATGTCATATCCTGCTGTTTGGTAGACCCCCCCCCCCCCGCATACTCATTGCACTGCGTTGCCATGTTTTGTGAGCTTGTACGTAGGGATGGGTATCGTTAGGATTTTTTCGAGACCGGTACCGATTCCGGTTCTGCTTATCGATTCCGGTTCTTAACGGTTCCCTATTTCGGTTCCAAAATGGTATAAAATAACTTAAATAAGAGGTCAAATGTTTATTTAACAAAAAAGCTCAATGTCAATTTGAGTATATATATAATGTACAATGAATAGTGTAACATCCTCTCCTTTATTGAGCCATTTGTGGATAATATAGTGATTATTTTAAATTAAAATTAAAATTAAAAGTATTTACCCAGGGCAATAGTGTTGTAGGCTACTTCTCTTACTACTAACTACTGACAATGACAAATAAAAGCATGTCTGAGATCTGAGAGCAACACACACACACACACACACACACACACACACACAAACACACAAATTAGCATCGCTAATGGGGGGGGGGCATCTCCAGCCGATAGGTGAGAACGGCTCCCCTCTCCCCCTCACTCGTGGTGGTAACAACAAGGAAGTCAACACACACACACACACACACACACACACAGCAGCCTGCACTCATGCCGCCACAAAATAAATCTAAAGTGTGGTTGCATTTTAGAATATGCAAGGAGAACAAAGAACACATATGGGATGGCCCAAGTGGGGCGAAAAATCCGCGGCGAATCACGCATGGGACAGGGGAAAAGGCCCCTGACCTCCTGGGCTCCAGGCGCGCTAATTTGAGCCGTGGTCATCCACACTTTTCTACCCCAAGAAAGAGCCTCGTCGGAAGGGTCTGAGAGTGGCGTAGACCGCGGCGCAAATTAGCGCGCCTGGAGCTCCAGGACTGGTGCTTTTTTTGGTTTTTTCACATCTGAGTTTCAATCGGAAGAGAAGCTTTGATTATAGGCTATATATTTTTTTTTTGAGAGGTAATGCCTGCGTCAGGCAGTTGACTTGTTTTATTAAGCCTAATTATTTGTGCGTCACTGCTTTCATGAAGGCTGCAACAGTTGTTGCTTCAATGCTTATCGTTTTAAATAAATGAGACCCGCCTCTGCAAGCCACAAGCCCACAACGCGTCGCTGATGCAACGCGTGAACGCGGTGTAGGCTTGTAGATCAGCTCTGTTCCCTGCGCTTCTATTAAAAGGGTAGAAAATAAATAAATAGCGTGTGACCGCGTGTCTGTGGGAACCGATAGAGAGAACCGAAATTGAATTATTGTAATGGGTACCCGGTACCCAGGCACGTTCGGTTCGGTACATACTTGGTCCCGAGTTTCGGGACCCACCCCTACTTGTACGTCTGTAAGTAATATTCACCCCCAGAATAGGGATGCTATAGCTCTCACTTACTCCTGACTGCTGTTAGTAGCTCTGATGATAAATGATAATACTGCTGCCAGTTAAATGGGCGGCGGTGGCTCAGCGGTAGAGTGGGCTGGATCGTAACCGCAAGGTTGCCAGTTCGAACCCTGTGGGCTCCCCCAGAGTTATAGTGTCGAAGTGTCCTTGAGCAAGACTCTGAACCCCTAATTGCTCCTGATGTGCAGGTCGGTGCCTTGCATGGTTTCCACCGCCATCGGTGTATGAATGTGTGAATGTAATGCACATGTCATAGTGTGTCTATGTAAAGGTGTGTGAATGTGTGTGTGAATGGGTGAATGTAATGCACAATCTATGTAAAGGTGTGTGAATGTGTGTGTGAATGGGTGAATGTAATGCACAATCTATGTAAAGCGCCTTGGATGAAGGCGCTTTATAAATGCACCATTTACCATTTAAATACAATCGTAAGGGGCGCTCTTTTCATCATTCTTCATCTCATTCCTGGCAAATCACAATTTGCCTCCTCACTTTTGCCTTCAATGGTTTGTGTTTGCACAAACACTCAAAACTGGCCATTCATTGTTAAAGGCATTCAATGTTTGTGTTAGGACGATGTTTGTGTTTACACAAACCCTCAAAGTCTAGGACATATAGGAGCAGCTAGCGCCCCTCAAAAAGAAAAATAAATGAGAATTGGGGGCTTTTCAAAAACACCACATCCACCAAGCACGGGAAAACTTTCCTTCCTTTTCAGAAATGATGTATTCTCTCAGAAATGGACTCGCCGTAATCAACTGTTTGTTGTCCTGGTGGAGTATCTCTCTCAGACTCAAAGCTTTTTTCTGCTTTGAGTCTGAGAGAACAGCAGCGAAGCACGCTCAATGAATCCCACATCCAAACATCGTGGCAGGCGTTCTTCTCTGGGGCTTTTTCTGTTTGCTGCTTTTTTAATCTCGTAGTCAGTGTGTGTATAACTGGCTTTGAGCTGTTTGAGCTTTGAATTATGAATCTCTATTAAATAGTAATGAATTGTTATTTGCTGCCGAAAGGCCAAACAACTCTTAATGGTGTCTGCGTCATCAGAGGAGCTATATCTATCCTCAAGTGTCGTTCATTCATCCCATGATGCACTCGTCTGGAGATGTGTGTGTGTGTGTTTGTGTGTGTGTGTGTGTGTGTGTGTGTGTGTGTGTGTGTGTGTGTGTTTGTGTTCGTGCACGGGCATGTGTGTTAATAAATGTCTATTACTGGCTAGACTTCGGCCACACCCATTAGATGATTTTTGATTGGTTGTCGATGCTCATATAACCCTATTAGTCTGTATCCGACCTGATATGATTGAAACGACGCACACACACACACACACACACACACACACACGCACACATTAAGAGACGAGTCTAGACAATGGAACAGATGTGGATACACTGTAGGACATTTTAATGAGACAACAAGGGATCATCTGTCACACACACACGCACACACACACACACGCACACACACGCACACACAAGCAGCCACTGTCAAATGCAGTTATGCACAGAGACATGGTGCGCAGCACACACACACAAACACACACACACACACACACACACACACACACACACACACACACACACACACACACACACACACTATGCACTAATAAGTTTGGTAGAAAGATGACATTTCCCTATAGAGACATTTAGCAACAAGACCCTGTTGCTGTGCAGTGTTTGTTTTTGGCAGCAATCTTCTATTTTAGTTTTAGTCGTAGTCTTTGGACTGAAACTTCATTTAGTTTTAGTCACATTTTAGTCACCTGGAATGTCTTAGTGTTAGTCTAGTTTTAGTCGACTAAATGTCATAAGATTTTAGTCGGCTAAATCTACAGGTGATTTAGTCGACTAAAATGTATTTTGGCGGGTCTTGATGCCGTCGTAATGAGTGTTTTTACACTCGCTGAAAATAGCCGATCTACAAGCTCACAACGCGTCGTGCTGCTTCATTGTAGTGACTCGCGACTCAAGTGGACTCGTGGGGTCCCGAATGACTTGATACGAGACATCAGAATCGAGACAGAGTCAAAGTTTGTGCGAGACCGAGACGAGCAACCACCGATATTTACAAGCAACTTTACAGAAATAAACAAGCCCAATAGACGCTTAAGGCCTGACGTCGAAATTAAAAAAAGAAAATCTAAATTCTGACAGTTTTCTGAAATGCCTCATGTTTCTGTATCAGTGGTGCTCAATATTTCATGTCAAGGACCCCAAAAATGATCTGTAATTGGCCACCGACCCCCATCTGTCATCAAAATATGTTGTTCCAAGGACCTCCCCCCCCCCCAGAAGCAAATATTTGAGTTAAAAACGTTCGCTCTGAAATAATATATATTCAAAGATTTGTGCCACATTTTCACGATCTTTCAAAAATAGCAGATCTACAAGCTACGAGCTTGTAGGTCTGCTATTTTTCAATAGCTAAATTATAACATAATGTTTACATTTGCCCTCTGAGCGTCATGGAGCACTTTCTCCTGTTCTGTTCGGTGAACAGAACAGGCTGTAGAAATGGGACCCTGCTTGACACTCAGAATCAATGGGTTGGATTGGGAGTCAAATCAACTAATGATTCCTGAGTGCTGCGCTTAACATCTGGCTTAACATCTGGCTTAACATCTGGCTTGCATGGTCCCTATGTGTGCTTTTTGTCCAAACACTATGGCTTCACTTTTATCATTATCTTACAGAAAGAAATGGTTGGATCTGGAAGGCCATGGCAGTGAGATATAGGCTGTTAGTGTGGTTGATGACCACCGGATCTGAGGGATGGATCTTTGTTCAGTGGCATTTGCACCGCTGGCTAGAAGTCACCTTCCCCACTTCCCGTTAACTGTGAAGAAGGTTCTGACAGCGGTCCAGTGCGGTCCCTCCTCCCAGACAGTCACACCTATACAAACCCAGTTTTCTGGAGACTATAT
>NC_139709.1:2086457-2095927 GCF_964188405.1 Protomyctophum parallelum
GGAGCCGCGACCCGCCCCTCTAGACCAGAAACCTAACACGTTAGCTCAGGCTACTCCACCTGTCATGTCACGTTGACCTGTTGTTGTTTGGTTGTAAATTGTAATTGTTCCCTCTTCCCAGTGTGTGCACTAACTGCGCTAGCAGCGCTGCAGAGAGTTGTGATTGCATCATTGTATAGCCAATGCTGCCTTCCAGTTATACCTTAAAGTAAAACATTGTTTAATCAAGCAAGCTGCTTTTGTGTATTTTTCTACTTGGCTGGTTATGCTGTTCATGCTTTGAAGTCCGATAATACACACTGACGAAAAAACCCATTTTATTTTATTTTATAATTATTAAAATTATATCGTCATGAACGGGGCCTCCCGATCATTAAAGGACCACTTCACCACTTTTCAACCTATCTTCTTCATAATCATGAAAAAAATAGCACAATTTTTTTCTACTCAGTCTGAGTCTCATAGGAGGGCTGTGGGCAGTTCAGTTTTTTCATGATTATTAGTGAGGACCTAGCATATGAAGATAGGTTGAAAAGTGGTGAAGTGGTCCTTTAAGGCCGCCCCTGACGGCACCTATAGGGTGCCACAGCGCCACCTATAGGGTGCCACAGCACCCACTTTGAGAAAGCAGCGGCGTAGAGGACATTGACCGCCGTGAGGGAGGGAATGGAGAGGGCAGGATGAAGGGAGAGAGAGAGAGGGAGATCAAAGGGAGAGGGGTGGAGGGGTGGAGGGCGGGGGGGGGCTGATGGAGTGAAGACACATTAGCACATTCTAATGACCCGGGAGGGGAGGGGAGGGGAGGGGAGAGGAGAGGGGAGGGGAGAGGAGAGGGGAGGGGAGGGGAGTTTAAGATGCAACAAAAAGGAGAGAAAGATGGAGAAGAGAACAGCAGCACATGATGATGTCATCATCATTAGACAGCCATGACATCATGATGAGAGAGAGAGAGAGAGAGAGAGAGAGAGAGAGAGGACATGAGCCAAGATGCATCACGAGGTTACAAGTTCAAATCCAGCTTGTGACCTTTGTCACACCTCATCCCTCTGTCTCTCTCTCTCTCTCTCTCTCCCCCTCTCCCTCTCCCTCTCCCTCTCCCTCTCCCTCTCCCTCTCCCTCTCCCTCTCCCTCTCCCTCTCCCTCTCCCTCTCCCTCTCCCTCTCCCTCTCCCTGTCTCTGTCTCTGTCTCTGTCTCTGTCTCTGTCTCTGTCTCTGTCTCTCTCTCTCTGTCTCTGTCTCTGTCTCTGTCCCTCTCTCTCTCCTGTCATGATGTCATGGCTGTCTGTAATGAAGCCCATAAACAGTGAAATGGGTCAACAGGCTGAAGGAAGGGAGGATGAGAGAGAGGAGAGAGAGAAGGAAGGGGGGGCAGTCCTCTCCTCTCCTCTCCTCTCCTCTCCTCTCCTCTCCTCTCCTCTCCTCTCCTCTCCTCTCCTCTCCTCTCCTCTCCTCTCCTCTCCTCTCATCTCATCTCTCTACCCCCCCCCCTCATGCTCTGAGGCTACTCTTGACTTTGACTCTGGCACTGCATGTGTAATGGCTTCTCATGCTGACAGCCACACGTGTGCACCGTGCACGGTGTCTGTGTGTGTGTGTGTGTGTGTGTGTGTGTGTGTGTGTGTGTGTGTGCACAACACAGACAACGCTTTATGACAAAGCTGTGTAAAGGTTGTGTAAAGCTGCCATATTAAATTTACACATGCAGCTCACACAGAACCCCAGTGTCCTCAACTGGTCACGTCCACTGTGTGTACTGTGTGTGTGTGTGTGTGTGTGTGTGTGCGTGCGTGCGTGCGTGCGTGCATGTGTGTGCTACTGTTCATGTGTGCGTGTTAAACAGTCAGGGAGTACATGGTGCTCTTATTTAATCTGATACTTCATCCTCGGCCAGGTATTATGTGGTCATGTGCATTTAATAACGCACCGTCTTGCGTTGTGTGTGTGTGTGTGTGTGTGTGTGTGTGTGTGCGGTGCGTGCGTGCGTGCGTGCGTGCGTGCGTGCGTGCCTGCGTGCGTGCGTGCGTGCCTGCGTGCGTGCGTGCGTGCGTGCGTGCGTGCGTGCGTGCGTGCGTGCGTGCGTGCGTGCGTGTGCGTAGTTGGTTAGGGCGGCTGTGGCTCAGGAGGTAGAGCAGGTCGTCCAATGATCCCTGGGTCGGCGGTTCGAATCCCGGCTCCTCCTCCTGTCCACATGTGGAAGTGTCCACACTGTGATAGTGACACTAGGGGTCCTAAAGTTGTGAATCGATATAATTCAAATAAACTGCGGTAAAAACACAGATGTACAAGCCCAACGCGCTGTGCATTGTGACGGGTAGATAACTTGTAGATCTGCTACTTCCAGCGCAGGAACGGCGCATGCTTATGACGCTCTTTAACTATGCATTATGTAAATATTATCACTATTATTATTACTACTTGTCTTATTGCCTATGCTTATGTAGAAAATAAAGCTCACTGCTCAGGTCAAATAGGCCTATAGGCTATTAAAATGTGATTAATTGAGATTAATTAATCACAAAGCCTCCAATTAATTAGATGTTTTTTAATGGACCCATAAGTGTTTATTATTTAAGTTATGTTTTGCCATAATCATGTATTTTGCCATAATCAGGTAGCTTTACAACAAAGATGTATTCAGCTATTCGGTATTCGGTTTTCGGCCAACTGTTTCCTATATTCGGTATTCTGGTTTCGGCCAACTGTTTCCTATATTCGGTATTCGGTTTTCGGCCAACTGTTTCCTATATTCGGTATTCGGTTTTCGGCCAAACTGTTTCCTATATTCAGTATTCGGTTTCGGCCAACTGTTTCCTATATTCAGTATTCGGTTTCGGCCAACTGTTTCCTATATTCGGTATTCGGTTTCGGCCAACTGTTTCCTATATTCAGTATTTGGTTTTCGGCCAACTGTTTCCTATATTTGGTATTCGGTTTTCGGCCAACTGTTTCCTATATTCAGTATTCGGTTTCGGCCAACTGTTTCCTATATTTGGTATTCGGTTTCGGCCAACTGTTTCCTATATTCGGTATTCGGTTTTCGGCCAACTGTTTCCTATATTCGGTATTCGGTTTCGGCCAACTGTTTCCTATATTTGGTATTCGGTTTCGGCCAACTGTTTCCTATATTCGGTATTCAGTTTTCGGCCAACTGTTTCCTATATTCGGTATTCGGTTTTCGGCCAACTGTTTCCTATATTCGGTATTCGGTTTTCGGCCAACTGTTTCCTATATTCAGTATTCGGTTTTCGGCCAACTGTTTCCTATATTCGGTATTCGGTTTTCGGCCAACTGTTTCCTATATTCGGTATTCGGTTTTCGGCCAACTGTTTCCTATATTCAGTATTCGGTTTTCGGCCAACTGTTTCCTATATTCGGTATTCGGTTTTCGGCCAACTGTTTCCTATATTCAGTATTCAGTTTTCGGCCAACTGTTTCCTATATTCAGTATTCGGTTTTCGGCCAACTGTTTCCTATATTCAGTATTCGGTTTTCGGCCAACTGTTTCCTATATTCAGTATTCGGTTTTCGGCCAACTGTTTCCTATATTCAGTATTCAGTTTTCGGCTAACTGTTTCCTATATTCAGTATTCGGTTTTCGGCCAACTGTTTCCTATATTCAGTATTCTGTTTTCGGCTAACTGTTTCCTATATTCAGTATTCGGTTTTCGGCCAACTGTTTCCTATATTCAGTATTCGGTTTCGGCCAACTGTTTCCTATATTTGGTATTCGGTTTCGGCCAACTGTTTCCTATATTCGGTATTCGGTTTTCGGCCAACTGTTTCCTATATTCGGTATTCGGTTTTCGGCCAACTGTTTCCTATATTCAGTATTCGGTTTTCGGCCAACTGTTTCCTATATTCGGTATTCGGTTTTCGGCCAACTGTTTCCTATATTCGGTATTCGGTTTTCGGCCAACTGTTTCCTATATTCAGTATTCAGTTTTCGGCTAACTGTTTCCTATATTCAGTATTCGGTTTTCGGCCAACTGTTTCCTATATTCAGTATTCGGTTTTCGGCCAACTGTTTCCTATATTCAGTATTCGGTTTTCGGCCAACTGTTTCCTATATTCAGTATTCGGTTTTCGGCCAACTGTTTCCTATATTCAGTATTCGGTTTCGGCCAACTGTTTCCTATATTTGGTATTCGGTTTCGGCCAACTGTTTCCTATATTCGGTATTCGGTTTTCGGCCAACTGTTTCCTATATTCGGTATTCGGTTTCGGCCAACTGTTTCCTATATTTGGTATTCGGTTTCGGCCAACTGTTTCCTATATTCGGTATTCAGTTTTCGGCCAACTGTTTCCTATATTCGGTATTCGGTTTTCGGCCAACTGTTTCCTATATTCGGTATTCGGTTTTCGGCCAACTGTTTCCTATATTCAGTATTCGGTTTTCGGCCAACTGTTTCCTATATTCAGTATTCGGTTTTCGGCCAACTGTTTCCTATATTCGGTATTCGGTTTTCGGCCAACTGTTTCCTATATTCAGTATTCAGTTTTCGGCTAACTGTTTCCTATATTCAGTATTCGGTTTTCGGCCAACTGTTTCCTATATTCAGTATTCGGTTTTCGGCCAACTGTTTCCTATATTCAGTATTCAGTTTTCGGCTAACTGTTTCCTATATTCAGTATTCGGTTTTCGGCCAACTGTTTCCTATATTCGGTATTCGGTTTTCGGCCAACTGTTTCCTATATTCAGTATTCAGTTTTCGGCTAACTGTTTCCTATATTCAGTATTCGGTTTTCGGCCAACTGTTTCCTATATTCGGTATTCGGTTTTCGGCCAACTGTTTCCTATATTCGGTATTCGGTTTTCGGCCAACTGTTTCCTATATTCGGTATTCGGTTTTCGGCCAACTGTTTCCTATATTCAGTATTCGGTTTTCGGCCAACTGTTTCCTATATTCGGTATTCGGTTTTCGGCCAACTGTTTCCTATATTCGGTATTCGGTTTTCGGCCAACTGTTTCCTATATTCGGTATTCGGTTTTCGGCCAACTGTTTCCTATATTCAGTATTCGGTTTCGGCCAACTGTTTCCTATATTCAGTATTCGGTTTTCGGCCAACTGTTTCCTATATTCGGTATTCGGTTTTCGGCCAACTGTTTCCTATATTCGGTATTCGGTTTTCGGCCAACTGTTTCCTATATTCGGTATTCGGTTTTCGGCCAACTGTTTCCTATATTCAGTATTCGGTTTTCGGCCAACTGTTTCCTATATTCGGTATTCGGTTTTCGGCCAACTGTTTCCTATATTCGGTATTCGGTTTTCGGCCAACTGTTTCCTATATTCGGTATTCGGTTTTCGGCCAACTGTTTCCTATATTCAGTATTCGGTTTCGGCCAACTGTTTCCTATATTCAGTATTCTGTTTTCGGCCAACTGTTTCCTATATTCAGTATTCTGTTTTCGGCCAACTGTTTCCTATATTCAGTATTCGGTTTTCGGCCAACTGTTTCCTATATTCAGTATTCTGTTTTCGGCCAACTGTTTCCTATATTCAGTATTCTGTTTTCGGCCAACTGTTTCCTATATTTGGTATTCGGTTTTCGGCCAACTGTTTCCTATATTCGGTATTCGGTTTTCGGCTAACTGTTTCCTATATTCAGTATTCTGTTTTCGGCCAACTGTTTCCTATATTCAGTATTCTGTTTTCGGCTAACTGTTTCCTATATTCAGTATTCGGTTTTCGGCCAACTGTTTCCTATATTCAGTATTCGGTTTCGGCCAACTGTTTCCTATATTCAGTATTCGGTTTTCGGCCAACTGTTTCCTATATTCAGTATTCGGTTTTCGGCCAACTGTTTCCTATATTCGGTATTCGGTTTTCGGCCAACTGTTTCCTATATTTGGTATTCGGTTTTCGGCCAACTGTTTCCTATATTCGGTATTCGGTTTTCAGCCAACTGTTTCCTATATTCAGTATTCGGTTTTCGGCCAACTGTTTCCTATATTCGGTATTCGGTTTTCGGCCAACTGTTTCCTATATTCGGTATTCGGTTTTCGGCCAACTGTTTCCTATATTCAGTATTCGGTTTTCGGCCAACTGTTTCCTATATTCAGTATTCAGTTTTCGGCCAACTGTTTCCTATATTCGGTATTCGGTTTTCGGCCAACTGTTTCCTATATTCAGTAATCTGTTTTCGGCCAACTGTTTCCTATATTCAGTATTCAGTTTTCGGCCAACTGTTTCCTATATTCGGTATTCGGTTTTCGGCCAACTGTTTCCTATATTCGGTATTCGGTTTTCGGCCAACTGTTTCCTATGTTCGGTATTCGGTTTTCGGCCAAGTGTTTCCTATATTCAGTATTCGGTTTTCGGCCAACTGTTTCCTATATTCGGTATTCGGTTTTCGGCCAACTGTTTCCTATATTCAGTATTCGGTTTTCGGCCAACTGTTTCCTATATTCAGTATTCAGTTTTCGGCCAACTGTTTCCTATATTCAGTATTTGGTTTTCGGCCAACTGTTTCCTATATTCGGTATTCGGTTTTCGGCCAACTGTTTCCTATATTCAGTATTCGGTTTTCGGCCAACTGTTTCCTATATTCAGTATTCAGTTTTCGGCCAACTGTTTCCTATATTCAGTATTCAGTTTTCGGCCAACTGTTTCCTATATTCAGTATTCGGTTTTCGGCCAACTGTTTCCTATATTCAGTATTCAGTTTTCGGCCAACTGTTTCCTATATTCAGTATTCAGTTTTCGGCCAACTGTTTCCTATATTCAGTATTCAGTTTTCGGCCAACTGTTTCCTATATTCGGTATTCGGTTTTCGGCCAACTGTTTCCTATATTCAGTATTCGGTTTTCGGCCAACTGTTTCCTATATTCAGTATTCGGTTTTCGGCCAACTGTTTCCTATATTCAGTATTCGGTTTTTAGCCAACTGTTTCCTATATTCGGTATTCGGTTTTCGGCCAACTGTTTCCTATATTCAGTAATCTGTTTTCGGCCAACTGTTTCCTATATTCGGTATTCTGTTTTCGGCCAACTGTTTCCTATATTCGGTATTCGGTTTTCGGCCAACTGTTTCCTATATTCGGTATTCGGTTTTCGGCCAACTGTTTCCTATATTCGGTATTCGGTTTTCGGCCAACTGTTTCCTATATTCAGTATTCAGTTTTCGGCCAACTGTTTCCTATATTCAGTATTCAGTTTTCGGCTAACTGTTTCCTATATTCTGTATTCGGTTTTCGGCTAACTGTTTCCTATATTCGGTATTCGTTTTTCGGCCAACTGTTTCCTATATTCAGTAATCTGTTTTCGGCCAACTGTTTCCTATATTCAGTATTCGGTTTTCGGCCAACTGTTTCCTATATTCGGTATTCGGTTTTCGGCCAACTGTTTCCTATATTCAGTATTCGTTTTTCGGCCAACTGTTTCCTATATTCAGTATTCGGTTTTCGGCCAACTGTTTCCTATATTCGGTATTCGGTTTTCGGCCAACTGTTTCCTATATTCAGTATTCGGTTTTCGGCCAACTGTTTCCTATATTCAGTATTCAGTTTTCGGCTAACTGTTTCCTATATTCTGTATTCGGTTTTCGGCCAACTGTTTCCTATATTCGGTATTCAGTTTTCGGCCAACTGTTTCCTATATTCAGTATTCAGTTTTCGGCCAACTGTTTCCTATATTCTGTATTCTGTTTTCGGCCAACTGTTTCCTATATTCAGTATTCAGTTTTCGGCTAACTGTTTCCTATATTCTGTATTCGGTTTTCGGCCAACTGTTTCCTATATTCGGTATTCAGTTTTCGGCCAACTGTTTCCTATATTCAGTATTCAGTTTTCGGCCAACTGTTTCCTATATTCAGTATTCAGTTTTCGGCCAACTGTTTCCTATATTCTGTATTCTGTTTTCGGCCAACTGTTTCCTATATTCAGTATTCAGTTTTCGGCCAACTGTTTCCTATATTCAGTATTCAGTTTTCGGCCAACTGTTTCCTATATTCAGTATTCAGTTTTCGGCCAACTGTTTCCTATATTCTGTATTCTGTTTTCGGCCAACTGTTTCCTATATTCAGTATTCGGTTTTCGGCCAACTGTTTCCTATATTCAGTATTCAGTTTTCGGCCAACTGTTTCCTATATTCAGTATTCAGTTTTCGGCCAACTGTTTCCTATATTCAGTATTCAGTTTTCGGCCAACTGTTTCCTATATTCGGTATTCGGTTTTCGGCCAACTGTTTCCTATATTCAGTATTCGGTTTTCGGCCAACTGTTTCCTATATTCAGTATTCGGTTTTCGGCCAACTGTTTCCTATATTCAGTATTCGGTTTTTAGCCAACTGTTTCCTATATTCGGTATTCGGTTTTCGGCCAACTGTTTCCTATATTCAGTAATCTGTTTTCGGCCAACTGTTTCCTATATTCGGTATTCTGTTTTCGGCCAACTGTTTCCTATATTCGGTATTCGGTTTTCGGCCAACTGTTTCCTATATTCGGTATTCGGTTTTCGGCCAACTGTTTCCTATATTCGGTATTCGGTTTTCGGCCAACTGTTTCCTATATTCAGTATTCAGTTTTCGGCCAACTGTTTCCTATATTCAGTATTCAGTTTTCGGCTAACTGTTTCCTATATTCTGTATTCGGTTTTCGGCTAACTGTTTCCTATATTCGGTATTCGTTTTTCGGCCAACTGTTTCCTATATTCAGTAATCTGTTTTCGGCCAACTGTTTCCTATATTCAGTATTCGGTTTTCGGCCAACTGTTTCCTATATTCGGTATTCGGTTTTCGGCCAACTGTTTCCTATATTCAGTATTCGTTTTTCGGCCAACTGTTTCCTATATTCAGTATTCGGTTTTCGGCCAACTGTTTCCTATATTCGGTATTCGGTTTTCGGCCAACTGTTTCCTATATTCAGTATTCGGTTTTCGGCCAACTGTTTCCTATATTCAGTATTCAGTTTTCGGCTAACTGTTTCCTATATTCTGTATTCGGTTTTCGGCCAACTGTTTCCTATATTCGGTATTCAGTTTTCGGCCAACTGTTTCCTATATTCAGTATTCAGTTTTCGGCCAACTGTTTCCTATATTCTGTATTCTGTTTTCGGCCAACTGTTTCCTATATTCAGTATTCAGTTTTCGGCTAACTGTTTCCTATATTCTGTATTCGGTTTTCGGCCAACTGTTTCCTATATTCGGTATTCAGTTTTCGGCCAACTGTTTCCTATATTCAGTATTCAGTTTTCGGCCAACTGTTTCCTATATTCAGTATTCAGTTTTCGGCCAACTGTTTCCTATATTCTGTATTCTGTTTTCGGCCAACTGTTTCCTATATTCAGTATTCAGTTTTCGGCCAACTGTTTCCTATATTCAGTATTCAGTTTTCGGCCAACTGTTTCCTATATTCAGTATTCAGTTTTCGGCCAACTGTTTCCTATATTCTGTATTCTGTTTTCGGCCAACTGTTTCCTATATTCAGTATTCAGTTTTCGGCCAACTGTTTCCTATATTCAGTATTCAGTTTTCGG
>NC_139709.1:2096127-2144976 GCF_964188405.1 Protomyctophum parallelum
GCACACACACACAGACGCACACACACACACACACACACACACACACACACACACACACACACACACACACAGACACAGACACACACACACACACACACACACACACACACACACACACACACACACACACACACACACACACACACACACACACACACACACACACACACACACACACACACACACACAGACACACACACACACACACACACACACACACACACACACACACAGACACACACACACACACACACACACACACACACACACACACACACACACACACACACACACACACACACACACACACACACACAGACACACACACACACACACACACACAGACACACACACACACACACACACACACACACACACACACACACAGACACACACACACACACACACACACACACACACACACACACACACACACACACACACACACACACACACACACACACACACACACACACAGACACACACACACACACACACACACACACACACACACAGACACACACACACACACACACACACACACACACACACACACACACACACACACACACACACACACACACACACACACACACACACACACACACACACACACAACACACACACACACACACACACACACACACACACACACACACACACACACACACACACACACACACACACACACACACACACACACACACACACACACACACACACACACACACACACACACACACACACACAGACACACACACACACACACACACACACACACACACACACACACACACACACACACACACACACAGACACACACACACACACACACACACACACACACACACACACACACACACACACACACACACACACACACACACACACACACACAGACACACACACACACACACACACACACACACACACACACACACACACACACACACACACACACACACACACACACACACACACACACACACACACACACACACACACACACACACACACACACACTCTTTGGCATTTGTCAATCTTGGTAATCCGTCCATCCATGAGTAGGTGTTTATCTCTCCCTTCATGGGTGTGAGATTGATTAGCTTCTCTTTGTTTCCCACCACAGCTGTGTGTGTGTGTGTGTGTGTGTGTGTGTGTGTGTGTGTGTGTGTGTGCGTGTGTGTGTGTGTGTGTGTGTGTGTGTGTGTGTGTGTGTGTGTGTGTGTGTGTGCGTGCGTGTCTGTGTGTGTGTGTGTGTGTGTGTGTGTGTGTGTGTGTGTGTGTGTGTGTGTGTGTGTGCGTGTGTGTGTGTGTGTGTGCGTGTGCGTGTGCGTGTGCGTGTGCGTGTGCGTGTGCGTGTGCGTGTGCGTGTGTGTGTGTGTGTGTGTGCGTGTGCGTCAGTCATTCATCATCCTCACACGCAGCTTAAACACGACTGCTTGACTGAGCACGGAGTGAAGGGGAGAGACACTCGGAAAAGGCTTTCATTCATTTTGTGAAATGAAACGCGCTCGTCCGCCATATTTTACCCAAATTGGCGGAAAAACAAAAATAATTGACACTTCCTCCCCTGACACGGAATCCGAGTCCATCCATCACTCTGCCGTACGGTCGATGGTGTCGCGTACTTTGTATAACCCATTCTGACCTGAGATCAGATTCATACGAGGTTTCCACTGGACACACACACTGGTCTGATTAAAACCCATTCTGGCCTGAGATCAGATTCATACGAGGTTTCCACTGGGACACACACTGGGTCTGATTAAAACCCATTCTGACCTGAGATCAGATTCTATAAAAAATGTCAGTCGTTCTTCGATTTTTCAAAAATAGCAGATCTACAAGCTCATAGCGCGCCACTCGGTGGCGCGCTACGAGCTTGTAGATCTGCTACTTTTCAATAGCTATAAAGCATAACATGATGCTAACACCAAAATGGGTTCCCGTTCAGAATGGGATAACGGTACTTTACAAAACGTGCTAATGGGATTATGGACATTACTGACTTCCAACAGACTGTATTTATAGACCATGTGTCCTATCTGGATGTGCAGGATAATATACAGTATATGCCACTTAGATATTTGTGTGGAGTAATCTTCAGTAGCCTACAGTTTATCTTTTTACCAGCGGCTTGTAAAGCACTGGTCTATATGAGTCTTCAACCGCTTATCCGTAGTCGGGTCACGGGGGCAACATAGCTCCACCAGAGTGCTCCAGACTTCCCTCACCAGAGGAGCAACATTAGTGACTTCCTCCTGGGGATCCCGAGACGTTCCAAGGCCAGTGAGTCGATGTGTTTCCTCCAACTGTGCCTTGGTCTGTCCCGGGGTCTCCTCCCAGTGGGACGTGGTCCTTGGTCTGCCCCGGGGTCTCCTCCCAGTGGGACGTGGTCCTTGGTCTGCCCCGTGGTCTCCTCCCAGTGGGACGTGGTCCTTGGTCTGCCCCGTGGTCTCCTCCCAGTGGGACGTGGTCCTTGGTCTGCCCCGGGGTCTCCTCCCAGTGGGACGTGGTCCTTGGTCTGCCCCGTGGTCTCCTCCCAGTGGGACGTGGTCCTTGGTCTGCCCCGGGGTCTCCTCCCAGTGGGACGTGGTCCTTGGTCTGTCCCGGGGGTCTCCTCCCAGTAGGACGTGGTCCTTGGTCTGCCCCGGGGTCTCCTCCCAGTGGGACGTGGTCCTTGGTCTGCCCCGGGGTCTCCTCCCAGTGGGACGTGGTCCTTGGTCTGCCCCGGGGTCTCCTCCCAGTGGGACGTGATCCTTGGTCTGCCCCGGGGTCTCCTCCCAGTGGGACGTGGTCCTTGGTCTGCCCCCGGGGGTCTCCTCCCAGTGGGACGTGATCCTTGGTCTGCCCCGGGGTCTCCTCCCAGTGGGACGTGGTCCTTGGTCTGCCCCGGGGTCTCCTCCCAGTGGGACGTGGTCCTTGGTCTGTCCCGGGGGTCTCCTCCCAGTAGGACGTGGTCCTTGGTCTGCCCCGGGGTCTCCTCCCAGTGGGACGTGGTCCTTGGTCTGCCCCGGGGTCTCCTCCCAGTGGGACGTGGTCCTTGGTCTGCCCCGGGGTCTCCTCCCAGTGGGACGTGATCCTTGGTCTGCCCCGGGGTCTCCTCCCAGTGGGACGTGGTCCTTGGTCTGCCCCCGGGGGTCTCCTCCCAGTGGGACGTGATCCTTGGTCTGCCCCGGGGTCTCCTCCCAGTGGGACGTGGTCCTTGGTCTGCCCCGGGGGTCTCCTCCCAGTGGGACGTGGTCCTTGGTCTGTCCCGGGGGTCCCCCTCCCAGTGGGACGTGGTCCTTGGTCTGCCCCGGGGTCTCCTCCCAGTGGGACGTGATCCTTGGTCTGCCCCGGGGTCTCCTCCCAGTGGGACGTGATCCTTGGTCTGCCCCGGGGTCTCCTCCCAGTGGGACGTGGTCCTTGGTCTGCCCCGGGGGTCTCCTCCCAGTGGGACGTGATCCTTGGTCTGCCCCCGGGGGTCTCCTCCCAGTGGGACGTGGTCCTTGGTCTGCCCCGGGGGTCTCCTCCCAGTGGGACGTGGTCCTTGGTCTGCCCCCGGGGGTCTCCTCCCAGTGGGACGTGGTCCTTGGTCTGCCCCGGGGTCTCCTCCCAGTGGGACGTGGTCCTTGGTCTGCCCCGGGGTCTCCTCCCAGTGGGACGTGATCCTTGGTCTGCCCCGGGGTCTCCTCCCAGTGGGACGTGATCCTTGGTCTGCCCCGGGGTCTCCTCCCAGTGGGACGTGATCCTTGGTCTGCCCTGGGGTCTAAAGAGTACATCATGAGGTCTAATCTATCAGAATGATAGACTACGAGTTCTGTCAGTTTTTCTATACAATCAAAATCAGCTATTTATTTTTTCTACGTGGTGTCATCATTATATAATAATATGGAACACACTGACTATCACCAAAATGAAAACATGGCACAGACCCGTTCCGGAACGTGCAGAGAGTGTTGGAGAGGCAGGGGCTGAAACGCCCCTGCCTCTCGCGTCGCGTTGTGAGCTTGTAGATTTGCTATTTTCGGGGCACAACCCAGCACTCTTTAGCTATAGTGGATCTGGATCTTGGATCTGCTCCTGCTAGGGTCTTGCAGGGTCTCTGCTGGCTTATTATCCAGGCCAGTGTTGTTTTCGTCGACTAAAACTAAGACGAAAAATGTTCGTCGACTACCTTTTTCCACTGACGAAAACTAAATGGAAACTAAATAAAAACTATGCTATGGTGACTAAAACTATGACTAAATATACTGACAATTTCGTCAACAAATAAAAACTAGACTAAAATGTTAGGAAGGGACTAGTGGACAACAGATCCAGTATAAGTCATTTTACACTTGGTTGCATGCTGAAAATAGCAGATCTACAAGCTCACAGCGCTTTGAGCTGCGACGCGTTGTGAGCTTGTAGATCGGCTATTTTCAGCAAGTGTAAAATCTGTCATTACAACCGCATCAAGGCCTGCCAAAATACATTGCAATAGTCGACTAAATCATCTGTAGATTTAGTCGACTAAAATCTTATGACATTTAGTCGACTAAAACTAGACTAACACTAAGACATTCCTGGTGACTAAAACTAAAGGAAAACTGTTCAAAAGACTGACTAAAACTAAAATCAAAAGTTGCTGCCAAAAACAACACTGATCCAGGCTAGGTCTCTGCCTCCTCCCCATCTGTCTGTCTCACTCTCAGTCTCAGGCAACTCTATGGTCTCAATTTGCTCTGCATCTTCATTCCCTGGCGTTGTTTTTCGAACTTTTTATGGTCAATGCCTGTGTGAAAAGTGGGAGTGATTGTGTGGGAGTGATTGGTGCAGGGAGTGAGGAGCTACGGCAGTCACAGTGACACACACACAGACCTAACCCACAGACCGACATTGATTGAATTATAGTATGATAATGTAGTTAAACAGTTGAGCTGTTGTTCGTTGCATTGCCATTTTCCTTAAATTATTTCTTTAATTGCATTCTTCTGAGTGGCTTTTCTCATTCAACACAAGTTGCCGGTTTAGTTTCCTGTGTTCTTTATTTTTGTTTTTTCGTTCTGAACCAATCAGAACTTATAGTATTTCGCTGTGTCAGTCTGTCAGCCAATCAGAAACTGTTTTGAACGTTGGGAGGAATTTAATTAGTCGTTATAGGGGTTAGGGACAGGGTAATTAACCATCGATACGGTTATATAGCGTTTCTTCCCCCCCCCCCCCCCTCTCTTCTCGTTTGCGCCGCCTTTATGATGTGATAACTTTGTTAATCTGCCTGTTGAGGATTAATTAATTAGCATTTATTTACTTGGCCAACGACGCCGACGATTCTCTTCACAAGTTCACACAACGCACTTTATATATATTATTAATGAGCAGTGATTTCACAGCGGATTAAATATTCATTTTGTTTTTAGTCCTTTTATTCCAAAGCTGGGCGGAGAAGAAGGAGGAAGGTTTTTTTAGGGGGACACACACTGGCACTGCACAGCATGTGGGGGCACTTCCTTTAACCCATTCTGGGCAGGAAGCCCTTTTGGTGTTAGCATTATGCTATGCTTTATATAGCTATTGAAAAATAGCAGATCTACAAGCTCATAGCGCGCCACCGAGTGGCGCGCTACGAGCTTGTAGGTCTGCTATTTTTTGAAAAAAATCGAAGAACGACTGACATAGAAACATAGCTTTTTTTTTAGAAAACTGTCAGGATGTACACTGTAAATCCCTGGAACATGTGACACGTTTAAACCTAAACACCATGTGTGTAATAATAAAATGCCAAATGTTTATTAATGGTCATAAAATACAGTAGAACACGAGTTCACTCAAACACCTCACGAGAACACCTAGTGTTCAAATTCTAAACACCTATAATATGACTGACTTTGATTGTAAAAACTAAACACGTTTATGTGTTTAAAAAGTGTTACGGGCGATTAAAGATGTTCTTCTGTTTATAATCTAAACACTGTGACACGTTTAAAAAGTGTTACAAATATGTGTTTAAAACAGTTTATAACCTGGGTTTAGTTAGAAGACATTTTTAGAATATGATCTCAGGTCAGAGCGGGCTAACGCATCGACCTCGCTGTCTTCCAGCCGTGCTTTATGGTAGCTGTTTGTCTTTTATACTGTACATACTGTACGTGTAGCGCTGTGCTCCGCTCACACTCTGTCTCTCTCCTGAGTGTTGCCGTTTGAGACGGAGCTTTCATTCATGTTTGTTTTTATCTCCACTTTACGGGAAGACGAAAGACCGACCGGAGGCCACAAAACACTGGAGAACAGGACTTTTGATTGATTGATTGATTGAAATATTTATTAACAGTTTGTAGAATTACAGTATACATTTTAAGCACAAACTCAATACAAAGACTGTTAACTGTGAGTGGACGACCCAATTAAGCATTACACTTGTTTACAACAGGGTCCACATTGTTCAATTCATCAAAACATTTAGAGACATACAAATAGACACTTCTATGTAGCTAAAGAACAGAACAGGAATTCATCATAAAGGAAGCAAAAAGGGAAAAGATACATATACAGTGAGGGGAAAAGGGGGGGGGGGGGGCGGTGAGACAGTGACAATATTATATGTCTTGCGGCTCAAGTTGAGCTGTTGCAACCGCTCTGTAGATGTGTGTACAGTTAAAGTCGCGTACAGTAGCTCTTATAGCCCTGCAGAATATTCTGATTGTAGTTTTAATTGTTTGAGTTGTTTAGTGACCTTGTCTATAGTGTCTATACCCACCTCTTTAGTGACCAGTTTGTTCCTGTCGGCAGAACATAACTCATATTCAGTGTCTCAACATTGTCTCGAGTGTCTCAATTCAGTACCTCATAATCACAGAAAAGGACCTTAAAGTGAGGAAAGCACTTGCATGGAGAGCTCTTAATGGTATGACCAGTGTTTGCAAATCTAACCTCCCCCGACACATCAAGATCAGTTTCTTCTCTGCGAGTTAAAATAAATATGCAGGCCTAAGCAGGCTGACGGACGGACGGACGGACGGACAGACAGACAGACAGACAGGTGGACAGACAGACAGACAGACAGACAGACAGGTGGACAGAGAGTCCTGTCAGGCTCTCCCACAGTTGTTCCAAGGCTGTGACAGTTCAATCTCCCACAGGCCTCTCTCTCTCTCTCTCTCTCTCTCTCTCTCTCTCTCTGCTACCTGTCTCTGACTGAAGGAGACAGCTAGGCAATGAAGACACAGGGTCAGGGTGTGTGTGTGCGTGCGTGTGTGTGTGTGTGTGTGCATGCGTGCGTGCGTGCATTGGCGTGCACGCATCAAAGATGCATTCAAGCGCTGTTTCCAAAGGAGTAAACTGCAAGCTTTTCTTGGTCAAAGTTACATCACATACAGTAGTACTGTATGCACAGAGTACAGTTGTTTTTGGCAGCAAATTTCCATTTTAGTTTTAGTCATAGTCTCTTGAATAGTTTTCACTTCGTTTTAGTCACATTTTAGTCACCTGGAATGTTCTAGTGTTTAGTCTAGTTTTAGTCGACTAAATGTCATACGATTTTAGTCGACTAAATCTACAGTTAATTTAGTCGACTAAAATGTGTTTTGACAGGCCTTGATGTCGTTGTAATGACATATTTTACACTTTGGTTGCATGCTGAAAATAGCTGATCTACAATCTCACAACGCGTCGCAGCGCGACGCGTTGTGAGATTGTAGATCTGCTATTTTCAGCATGCAACCCAGCATGAAACTGGATCTCTTGTCCACTAGTCCCTTACTAACATTTTAGTCTAGTTTTTATTTGTTGACGAAATTGTCAGTATATTTAGTCTTAGTTTTAGTCATCATAGATTCGTTTTTATTTAGTTTTTATTTAGTTTCAGTCAGTGAAAAAAGGTAGTCGACGAACATTTTTCGTCTTAGTTTTAGTCGACGAAAACAACACTGGTGAGCGGTGGTGCCTCCATGCAAACACAGACAGGCTGAGGCCTTAAAGTCCTCAGCCTCACAAGCTGCAGTTTATGGAGGGACAAAACAAGACAAATCTGTCTGTTTCAGGATGAGCGTCTATAGTGGTTCCTGGTCACCGGCCTGCTCTAAATCTCTGTGGTGTCACACACACACACGCACGCACACACGCACACACACACGCACACACATACACACACACACACACACACACACACACACACACACACACGCACACACGCACACACGCACACACACACGCACACACATACACGCACGCACGCACGCACGCACGCACGCACGCACACAAACGCATACAGACACAGATCCACTCGCATAGCAAATAGCTAGTTGTACTTGAATCTCTAGTAATTAAATAATGCAATAGTATAATGTCATGCAGTGCTTTGACTGGAACATTATGAAATGGGTAGAACGATGAATTGTCCATTTGAAATTAATTGCTTGTCAAGCAATTCTAACTCACAAATAAAATCGGGTTTTAGCGCGTGGCCTCCCACTGCGCGTGTCTGTTCGCTTCAGTTTCTCAGAGCCACATGCCGTGCCATTGTGGAACACGCATGCACACACACACACACGCATGTTGAACACGCACACGCATGCAAACGGCCATTTGAACGCGGACAAAAACATACAATGCTGGAGGTGTTTTGCATGTTGCCTCTCCCCCCCCCATGCTCTATGTGGTTGAGGTTGGGAGAGAGAGAGAGAGAGAGAGAGAGAGGAGAGTATAGTTAAAGAAACCAGACAGACAGACAGACAGACAGACAGACAGACAGACAGACAGACAGACACATCACCCTCTCCAGATGGATTGCCTCTGGGTAAGAGAGATGAATATGTTATAATTATGCTTGTATATACTTTTGTCTTAATAATATACACCATGCTGCTTCTTATTGCTTCATCTTGTTATTTCAGTATAGTAGATTTGGCCACCAATCACTGTATACGTGCATGCGCACACGCGCATGCACACCACACACACACACACACACACACACACACACACACACACACACAGCTATGATTACTTTAGCAGCGTCGCATATAGTTTTATTGGATAACAATGATGAGATTTTGCGTCGGGGTTCATTACCAGGATTGGCTCGCAATTGCACGACAGAATTACAGAATGAGTGTTTTTGATGTGAAGCCCCCAGGCAGGCAGGCGGCTCACGCAGCACAGCATTCTGCATGGTGGCTGCAGTGTGTTCTGCATGGAGGTATACTCACCTTATTTTAAACCATTCTGGACCGAGTGCCGCGCTAGGGAGGGTCTCTGGAACAACATGTTTGTGTGGTTAATGAATGTTTTGTAATCAAAATCTACAAATTAACTATAGTAACTAAAGATTTCAAATAATTGTAGTGGAGTAAAAGTATGACATTTATTGCCTCTGAAATGTAATGTAATGAATAGCATTTTTATAGCGCTTTTCCAAGTGCTCAAAGTGCTTTACAATGGTTCATTCATTCATACATTGTAGTAAAATTAAAACTAGGCTATACTGAGAGAATTGTAAATACTTAACAGTAAAGTTAAAAGTACCTCACTACAGCATTTGAGTAAACTTACTACGATACGATATACGATACAACTTTATTGTCAGCTTTCACTGAAATTAGTTTTGCGTCCATGACGTCACCGTTGAAGATACAGACAAAGACATAAACACAATACATTACAACAGATATACATTACAGGACACAAACATAAACATCAACATAAACACAATACATTACAACAGATATACATTACAGGACACACATCACAGCAGCAGACATGGAACAAGAACAATCCTCTGTGTTTACAGATGTTGGTTTAAAAGCAGAAACAGACCGGTCGGTGTACAAAAGAGTTCTTTAGCCTGTTTTTTCTTATATTTCGGGGCGCTCTAAACCGCCTCATGGAGGGGAACGGTTGATATTACTATCCTGCTACCACCACTGCCCGGAGGCTGCAACAACCACCTGGCCCAGACAGACTCTGTGCAGAGAGAGAGGGAGGGAGAGAGAGAGAGAGAGAGAGAGAGAGGGACACAGAGAGGGACACAGAGAGAGAGAGAAGGACAGAGACAGAGAGACAGAGAGAGAGAGGGACACAGAGAGAGAGAGAGAGAGAGAGAGAGACACAGAGAGAGAGAGAGAGAGAGACAGACAGAGAGAGACACAAGGTGATTCATCATGTCCGTTGTGGAAACAGCCACAGAGTGAATGTAACCTGATGCATGGCTTCATTCTCCTGAATATCTGCTGGTCTCACCCATACAGGAGGCCTTAGCTATGTTTCACCAGTTTACATTGAAACGGGCCTCCAGATTCCTAAGGCGGCCCCTGGTCTCACCTGGTCTCACCTGGTCTCACCTGGTCTCACCTGGTCTCCTCCTGGCTGGCTGAGCCAGAGAGCCACAAACGCAGCGGAAATATGGTGGAGAAATGGAGCACCTGCTGGGATGTCCGTCGTTATGTTGTTCAGCCTCCGTTCCTAACAGAATGTATCATGTATTATGTTTGTTGACAGTTTTGTCAACACATAAAAAACTGGACTAAAATGGTACGGATGGAGGGACTATAGTGGAGAAGACCAGTGATTTGATGCCCCCAGGCAGATGGCCGCCCTAATAGAGTCGGGTTCTGCCTGACGTTTCTTCCTAAAGGAGGAGTTTTTCGTTACCGTTGTCGCAATATTGCTTAATGCTCTGGGTGGATCTTTGTTGGTTTTTAAAGTGTCTTGAGACAACTTGTTGTGATTTGACACTATAATAAAATTGAATTGAATGCTTGGTTACATGGCTGAAAATAGCAGATCTATATACAAGCTCACAATGTGTCGCATATAGAGCGACGCGGTGCACATGTGCACACTTGTAGATCAGCTATTTTCAGCCATGCAACCAAGTGTGTAACAACATCTGTGCAGATGTACCAGACATACTGTACCTCATTTGATCAACAGTATAGTGCTGTTTTTCACATGAGACCTATACAGTACAATAATAATATTGTCACACAGCCCAGTTGTACAAATTAACGGTTGTTAGTTGTAATTAGTGGATTATACCCTATATCCAGGTTATAGCCACAACAAGATTAATAATCCAATCATGCTGTGATTGTGTGCACGTGCGCGCGCGTGTGTGTGCGCACGTGTGTTATAGGCTATAGGAAAGCGCTCAGTTTGGACGAGGCGCTGAATGTTGTCTTTGTTGTCTGCAGTGTTTGACCGGTCCAGGATGACAACATCATTGTCTGTAAAACAATGTCCTGCCTTACATGCACTTTGTTAACTGGCTTTAGTTCTCCTATAGTTTATCTGACTGCACTGACAGTGTTTCTGTCCCTTTGTGTACAAAGGTATTCCTCCTGCATTACTGTTTGTGTGGGCATGGATAAATGTTTCTTGTGTGTGTGTGTGTGTGTGTGTGTGTGTGTGTGTGTGTGTGTGTGTGTGTGTGTGTGTGTGTGTGTGTGTGTGTGTGTGTGTGTGTGTGTGTGTGTGTGTGTGTGTGTGTGTGTGTGTGTGTGTGTGTGTGTGTGTGTGTGTGTGTGTGAGAGAGAGAGAGAGGGACACAGAGGGACACAGAGGGACACAGAGAGAGAGAGAGAGACACACACACACACACACACAGAGGGACACAGAGACCCCTTTTCCACCGGTTGGTTCCCAATGGGAACCGGTTCAGTTCTTTTCCACCGGTCGGTTCCCAATGGGAACCGGTTCAGTTCTTTTCCACCGGTTGGTTCCCAATGGGAACCGGTTCAGTTCTTTTCCACCGGTCGGTTCCCAATGGGAACCGGTTCAGTTCTTTTCCACCGGTCGGTTCCCAGTGGGAACCGGTTAAGTTCTTTTTGGTTTTTAGTCCATGAGCCAGAGCTCCATAATTGGTGGGAAAACTATACCCTATATTAAATTGTTTATAGGATCAATACAAGTAAATTAATACATGATAACCCTTCCACAGTAGTAGCTTTTTCATATTTTCAATTATTTTGCATATTTTCCTACATAATGCCTCATTTGCATATTTAAAAATGTAAAATGTGTAATACAATAAATCATTGTCTTCGTGTAAGTACTCAATTGGGGAAGTTTCATGGTGATAACAATCTAATATAGGTAGGGTTTTGCACACTCAATTCATAATTATCTTCTTCCTAGCTAAGTCCTGCCTAAAAAAAGCTAACTATCTCCGTAGACAACGCCCTGGTAACGTCTGTCCCAACAGCCAGGAACCTCTGTGTTGTCCTGGACAGTCAGCTCTCGTTCAAAACTCACATCATCACAGCTGTCACTCCATCCTGTAGGTTCACACTCTATAATATACGACGAATTAGACCGTTCCTCACCCAGGAGTCAGCCCAGCTCCTAATCCAGACAACAGTCTTGTCAAAACTCGACTATTGTAACTCCCTCCTTACTGGCCTACCAGCATGTGCACTTAAGCCTCTCCAGCTGATCCAAAATGCCGCAGCTCGCTTGGTCTTCAACCAGCCAAAATTCTCACATGTCTCCCCCCTGCTCCGCTCCCTCCACTGGCTCCCGGTCGCTGCCCGCACAGAATACAAAACTCTGATGCTGGCATTCAAAGCAACCAAAGGTATGGCTCCCCCATATCTCGCAAGTATGATCGAACCCTACAAACCCTCCCGCGCACTCAGATCAGCTAACGCAGGGAAGCTGGAATTACCCTCACTAAAAACGCCGGGACAACAACGCTCCACACGTCCCAAACTCTTCTCCCTTCTGGCTCCAAAACTGTGGAATGCACTTCCCATTTTAGTCAGAACTGCAGCATCACTCCCAATCTTCCGCCGTAGTCTGAAAACCCACCTTTTTAGACTCCATCATGGCCCATAGCACTTACCCTAACCCCTTAGATAGCATTTCTGTAGACTTAGATAGCATTTTAAACAGACTTATAGCATGGTATGTAGCAGTGGCGTAGGGAGGTCATGGTGGGCCCCGGTGCGAGATTATTTTGTAGGCCCCCCACCACCGCCATAAACAAGTGTGCGTGCGCGCGCCCATGCACACACACACACACACACACACACACACACACACACACACACACACACACACACACACACACACTAGGTATAGACTAACATTACAGGTGAGGTGACCGGCCACACAATTAAATTATTCAATTACATTCAAAGGGCCTTTATTGGCATGAGAACATATGGTACAGCATTGAGTAAACTCGTCCACTCACAGTTAACAGTCTTTGTATTGAGTTTGTGCTTGAAATGTACTGTAATTCTGCAAAAATATTTCAATCACTCATTAAAACCAGCCTTTCAGCACCACATGCAGACAGCACCAGCTTCCAAGCTCAGTGTCCATATATTCATCAATAAACAACCTGCCCTGACTTGGGCACAAAAACAAAACTACCACAGCCTGATGTCTCCAAACTATCAAACATAAATAAATAAAAACACAGCTCATCATATGCAGTGTTGGGCATCGTTACTTTCTAAAGTAACGTCGTTAGGTTACTGGATTACTGCCCATAAAAATAATCCCTTGCCGTTACAGATTACCTTCTGAGAAAAGTAACAAGTTAGAATGTTAGATTATTTTCCGTTATTTTCCGTTACCAGACAATTAAAACCCATTTTTTTTAAAACGAGAATGATACACACCATGAACTGACCATAGACAATATATCCCCTTTACAGTTCTCTCTTTATTAACGAATATAAGTCGCCACAATCGCCAGCCTATACACGTAGGACTGGACAGAAAGAGCTAGTGCAGAGATAGTAGGCCTACAGACATTCAGACAATACCATAAGGCTGTTGCGCTGCGCTCTGCCCTCTCCACACCGCGCACCGTTGCGCATGAACAACAACAACAACTCCACGTGTACCCACGACGACCCACGTATGAATTAGATAGTTTATAAGAAATGGCACGGCGGCCATCCTTGCAGGCAGTGAGTAACATAATGAGAATTGAGAATCCTGTAGGCTGTGTAACCTGTTCATTTTGGGGGGCATCAACAACAGCCTGTTGATGCATGATACTATGAAACTTAACAATTAATTTACTAGTACTCACCTAATGACGCCGCCACGGAGGATATACCATGTTTAACGTAATTCCAAAGTGTTTAGCCTACATTGTTTAAGTCATAGACGCATGCGGTTTTGGCTAAAAGCATGTTGTTTGTATTATTCCACTACCACCCCGGTCCGGCACTACCACTGTCATGGTAGCTACCCTACAACCGAAACAACTTCCTCTTCCTCTTCAAAATAAAAGCTACTTGTATCAATACTTTTATTTCTTAAGTGAACTACAGGATGTAGTAGATGCAGGATGTATATTACATGGTATAGTGGGCTTGGAAGGATACATCACACAGAAGTTTAACCCCTTACCGACCGGCCACAGCCCACAGCTATTTCATTCACAAAACAGCGGCCCGTCAGCTGTTTCTTTTCTTTTTTCCCCTTCCCCTCATGGGCCCCTAGGGGGCGCTGGGCCCCAGTGCACTGCACTGGCTGCACCCCCTTATGCTACGCCAGTGGTATGTAGACAGCACTATAATTGCATTGTATATAGTCATAGCACACCATAGTACATATGTATAGCATAGTAGTAAATATGTATAGTTTCATTATATAGATATTCCACTGTTACCTTCTTAGCTTACGCATGTTTCATGATAAATGCTTTTATGTGATGTATTCCCATGCTTTTTGTTCTTGCTTTAATGTAAGTCGCTCTGGATTAAGAGCGTCTGCTAAATGCCTAAATTGTAAATTGTAAATTATAATTAACGTTTCAATTTTGGAGCTCTGGCTCATGGACTAAAAACCAAAAAGAACTGAACCGGTTCCCACTGGGAACCAACCGGTGGAAAAGTGGCCTGAGAGAGAGAGAGAGAGAGAGAGAGAGAGAGAGAGAGGGCGAGCTGCATCGGGCCGGTAGGAGGGTCCATTGGGATTGGCCCGGTAGGAGGGTCCATTGTGATTGGCCCGGTAGGAGGGTCCATTGTGATTGGCCCGGTAGGAGGGTCCATTGTGATTGGCCCGGTAGGAGGGTCCATTGTGATTGGCCGGTAGGAGGGGTCCATTGTGATTGGCCTGGTAGGAGGGTCCATTGTGATTGGCCGGTAGGAGGGTCCATTGTGATGCGACGTTGCATACATAATGCCACGGGGCTCCTGAATGCACCGTCGCCATGGAGACCTTTGTGCCTGACTGAACACACTGTGTGTGTGTGTGTGTGTGTGTGTGTGTGTGTGTGACTTCTTTTGTGGCTTGGGGCCAGGAGAGAGAGAGAAATAGAGAGAGAGAGACACCCACAGAGAGAGAGAGAGAGGGGCCGGCTGGCAGTTAGCCTGGTTGGTGACACTTGTAGTGTCTCTCTGTCACTAGGCAGGACACACAGGGACAGACACTGTGTCCACAGACAGGGACAGACAGACACTGTGTCCTCACAGACACAGGGACAGACAGACAGACACTGTGTCCTCACACAGGGACAGACAGACAGACACTGTGTCCTCACAGACACAGACACAGACAGACACTGTGTCCTCACAGACACAGGGACAGACAGACAGGAAGAGGGACATCTCATTTACCAGGACAGGAAGTGGGACAAACTAACTGTTACATTTGAGAGCTTCTTAATTCTCTTGGTTTTGGTTTCCTGGTTTCCTGGTTTCCTCCTCCGTGAGGCTATGGTCCATGTAAAGGTATGTCCACAGTGCATTCCCATGCTCTCTCTGTCTGTCTGTCTGTCTGTCTGTCTGTCTCTCTCTCTCTCTCTCTCACATTTATATTTTATTTTGTTTTCTCTGGCTTTTCAAATCACGTCATGTGATCAGCCAAGACTATGGACTTTTTTAAATTGTTTGTTCAGAGCACTTTTAACAAACATATACATAGTGTGGCAGCCATAAGTTTTAGGGACTTGTAATGTTTTTTAAAGCATTAAACGTGACGTCACATGGCTGGCAGCCAAGTCTATGGACTTTTATTGTTTGTTTACGGCGGTTGACGACAGACATTAACGTCATGATGTCATCGTGGGGCAGCTATAGCCACAGTGGGAGCCTCCCTCACTTCACGCCAGTGTGATTTTTCTTTAGTTTTACCGAATGTGGGTTTTTTTTTTTGTAAAACCGCATTTTATGTCAAATGTTTTGTCTCTCTCGTGTGTGTGTGTGTGTGTGTGTGTGTGTGTGTGTGTGTGTGTGTGTGTGTGTGCGCGTGTGTGTGTGTGTGTGTGTGTGTGTGTGTGTGTGTGTGTGTGTGTGTGTGTGTGTGTGTGTGTGTGTGTGTGTGTGTGTGTGTGTGTGTGTGTGGGATGGCGTGCTTTGCTTAGCGTCTCAGTAACAGGTGTCTGGTTGTTCTATTTCCTTGAATTGGAGGGAACAGACACAACACAACAGACAGGGAGGGGGGGAAGGGGGGAAGATAGGGTTTGTTTTGTTGTTTTCAAGGAGAGGCTGAGATCACCACACACACACACGCACACACACACGCACACACACACGCACACACACGCACACACAATTAAATTCAAAGGGCTTTATTGGCATGAGAAAACATACGTTTACATTGCCAAAGCAGAAAGAACAATACAACAATACGGCAATACAATCAAAACAAAAATGATGTACATTTGAAGGTCAGGATCTTCAATAGATCAACTTCTATGTACCAAGGTCACTGGATGCAGGTATAGTGCAGGAATATACACAATGATTAGTCTTTAGGGTGGTTGTGTTCCATTTGATATCCTTCTCCTATCACAGCAACTCACACATCTTGCTGCTGTGTTTGCACATTGTTGTTTCATTTAGTTTTAGTCACCCGGAATGTCTTAGTGTTAGTCTAGTTTTAGTCGAATAAATGTCATAATATTTTAGTCGACTAAATCTACAGGTGATTTAGTCGACTATAATGTGTTTTGGCAGGCCTTGATGCCGTCGTAATGACTGATTTGACACTTGCTGATCTACAAGGTCTACAAGCTCACAACGCGTTGCAGCGCGACGCGTTGTGAGCTTGTAGATCTGCTATTTTCAGCATGCAACCAAGTGTAAAATGACTTATACTGGATCTCTTGTCCACTAGTCCCTTCCTAACATTTTAGTCTAGTTTTTATTTGTTGACAAAATTGTCAGTATATTTAGTCTTAGTTTTAGTCACCATAGCTTAGTTTTAATTTTGTTTCCATTTAGTTTTCTTCAGTGAAAAAAGGTAGTCGACGAACATTTTTCGTCTTAGTTTTAGTCGACGAAAACAACACTGGTTTCCACTTCATTCTGTGTGCAGTGGGTGCATTATAGTCTGTCTGTTCTCGGGATACAGGTCTGCCTATGACGGCCTTTCTCGCACACACACACACACACACACACACACACACACACACACACACACACACACACACGCACACACGCACACAACCCATTTCTCACTTTCCACATGGCTGTGTCTAACTTACTACTTAGTCAGCCGGCGTGGCCCCTGTCTGACCGTCTGTCTGTCTGTACGGCCTGTGGCCCCTGTCTGACCGTCCGTCTGTCTGTCTGTCTGTCTGACCGGCGTGGCCCCTGATAAATAAAACAACGAGTAAACAAACGGCAGTTCGTGTTTCATCGCCGCTACGTCAGCACTGAGCTGTTGTTTATGTTGTTGTTATTGGTCTTAAAACATCTTGTCTTTAGAGTTTTAATAGCTTGTTTTTGTTGTTGTTGTTGTTTACGGAAGTCTCATGTCTGCTCATGAGATATTTATGGGGGGAACTGAGGGTATATTTGGGTGGATTTTTGAACTGTAAAAGAAGTGAGCTGTGAAACTTGAAAGAGCGCCCATAAATATTATGAGGCCATGGTTTTTATGTATTTCCTCTAGATGTAAATACAGTGAAGGAAGGAAGGAAGCTTCAACTCGCTGAGAGGTTATTTTTTTAGAGAACGACTGTCAGGTTTCTGTTTTTCTTTTCATCATCGGAACTGGTGAGGTGTACGCAGACATGCACACACACACACACACACACACACACACGCACACGCACACATACACGCACGCACATGCACGCGCACACGCACACGCGCGCACGCACACACACGCACGTTGCTTTAACCCATTTGGGGCGGGAACGCCTTTTGCATTATGTCATGCTTTATAGCTATTGAAAAATAGCAGACCTACAAGCTCGTAGCGCGCCACCGAGTGGCGCGCTACGAGCTTGTAGGTCTGCTATTTTTGAAAAACCAAAGAACGACTGACATAGAAACATAGATTTTTCAGAAAACTGTCAGGATGTAGAAGAACATTTTTTTAGAATCTGATCTCAGGTCAGAATGGATTAACTATTTTTGAGGGGCGCTACAGCCCCTCCTATATATATGTCCATCTTTGAGGGGGGTGTGTAAACACAAACATTGTCCTGACACCCAACATTAAATGCCATTGATAATGAATTAATGGACAGGTTTGAGTGTTTGTGTAAAACACAAACTTTGCGTAAACACAAACATTGAAGACAAAAGGTGCAGAGGACGCAAATTCTCATTGGCCGGCCCGGGAATGAGATGATGTGTGATAGGCTACCTTATTGAATGAGATGGTGTCTGATAGGCTACCTTATTGAATGAGATGGTGTCTGATAGGCTACCTTATTGAATGAGATGCTGTGTGATAGGCTACCTTATTGAATGAGATGGTGTCTGATAGGCTACCTTATTGAATGAGATGGTGTCTGATAGGCTACCTTATTGAATGAGATGGTGTCTGATAGGCTACCTTATTGAATGAGATGGTGTCTGATAGGCTACCTTATTGAATGAGATGGTGTCTGATAGGCTACCTTATTGAATGAGATGGTGTCTGATAGGCTACCTCATTGAATGAGATGGTGTCTGATAGGCTACCTTATTGAATGAGATGGTGTGTGATAGGCTACCTTATTGAATGAGATGGTGTGTGATAGGCTACCTTATTGAATGAGATGGTGTCTGATAGGCTACCTTATTGAATGAGATGGTGTGTGATAGGCTACCTTATTGAATGAGATGGTGTCTGATAGGCTACCTTATTGAATGAGATGGTGTCTGATAGGCTACCTCATTGAATGAGATGGTGTCTGATAGGCTACCTTATTGAATGAGATGGTGTCTGATAGGCTACCTTATTGAATGAGATGGTGTCTGATAGGCTACCTTATTGAATGAGATGATGTCTGATAGGCTACCTTATTGAATGATATGATGTGTGATAGGCTACCTTATTGAATGAGATGGTGTGTGATAGGCTACCTTATTGAATGAGATGGTGTCTGATAGGCTACCTTATTGAATGAGATGGTGTCTGATAGGCTACCTTATTGAATGAGATGGTGTCTGATAGGCTACCTTATTGAATGAGATGGTGTCTGATAGGCTACCTTATTGAATGAGATGGTGTCTGATAGGCTACCTTATTGAATGAGATGGTGTCTGATAGGCTACCTTATTGAATGAGATGGTGTCTGATAGGCTACCTTATTGAATGAGATGGTGTCTGATAGGCTACCTTATTGAATGAGATGGTGTCTGATAGGCTACCTTATTGAATGAGATGGTGTCTGATAGGCTACCTTATTGAATGAGATGGTGTCTGATAGGCTACCTTATTGAATGAGATGGTGTCTGATAGGCTACCTTATTGAATGAGATGATGTCTGATAGGCTACCTTATTGAATGAGATGGTGTCTGATAGGCTACCTTATTGAATGAGATGGTGTCTGATAGGCTACCTTATTGAATTAGATGGTGTGTGATAGGCTACCTTATTGAATGAGATGGTGTGTGATAGGCTACCTTATTGAATGAGATGGTGTCTGATAGGCTACCTTATTGAATGAGATGATGTCTGATAGGCTACCTTATTGAATGAGATGGTGTGTGATAGGCTACCTTATTGAATGAGATGGTGTCTGATAGGCTACCTTATTGAATGAGATGGTGTGTGATAGGCTACCTTATTGAATGAGATGGTGTCTGATAGGCTACCTTATTGAATGAGATGGTGTGTGATAGGCTACCTTATTGAATGAGATGGTGTCTGATAGGCTACCTTATTGAATGAGATGGTGTCTGATAGGCTACCTTATTGAATGAGATGGTGTCTGATAGGCTACCTTATTGAATGAGATGGTGTCTGATAGGCTACCTTATTGAATGAGATGGTGTCTGATAGGCTACCTTATTGAATGAGATGGTGTCTGATAGGCTACCTTATTGAATGAGATGGTGTCTGATAGGCTACCTTATTGAATGAGATGGTGTGTGATAGGCTACCTTATTGAATGAGATGGTGTCTGATAGGCTACCTTATTGAATGAGATGGTGTCTGATAGGCTACCTTATTGAATGAGATGGTGTGTGATAGGCTACCTTATTGAATGAGATGGTGTCTGATAGGCTACCTTATTGAATGAGATGGTGTATGATAGGCTACCTTATTGAATGAGATGGTGTGTGATAGGCTACCTTATTGAATGAGATGGTGTGTGATAGGCTACCTTATTGCATGAGATGCTGTCTGATAGGCTACCTTATTGTCAGTTGTGACGGACACAAACAGCTAAACACATGGATTAGGGGGAAGTTCTCAATCAGCCACGATTGATTTCAGAAGTCAGCATTTCTTCTACGGAAGCATATGTGGCTACCAGTGTTGTTTTTGGCAGCAAATTTTAGTTTTAGTCGTTGTCTCTTGAATAGTTTTCACTTAGTTTTAGTCACATTTTAGTCACCTGGAATGTATTAGTGTTAGTCTAGTTTTAGTCGACTAAATGTCATGAGATTTTAGTCGACTAAATCTACAGTTGATTTAGTCGACTAAAATGTGTTTTGACAGGCCTTGATGTCGTTGTAATGACAGATTTTACACTTTGGTTGCATGCTGAAAATAGCAGATCTACAATCTCACAACGCGTCGCAGCGCGACGCGACTCTTGTCCACTAGTCCCTTACTAACATTTTAGTATAGTTTGTATTTGTTGACGAAATTGTCAGTATATTTAGTCTTAGTTTTAGTCACCATAGCATAGTTTTTATTTAGTTTCCATTTAGTTTTAGTCAGTGAAAAAAGGTAGTCGACGAACATTTTTCGTCTTAGTTTTAGTCGACGAAAACAACACTGGTGGCTATCTGTAACGTGTCTAGATATTATTTATATATATATATACATATATATATTTTAAGATGAATGAAATCAAAGGACATTTGAAGTGGTCAAACTAGCGACACAGAATGCTCTGTTCATGTCCAATCTTCCAGAAAATCCTAAGCCTCTCTCTCGGCGCGTCTGGCCTTTGAACCGCTGCAGCACGACTATTTTGTTTTTATCCCACGATTTTGTAACCCATTTTTCACCCCTGTGTCAATCATCTAATGTGATCCTGGGCTCTACACACCCTCCACCAACCTAGTCCCCATATATGAGGGACAAGGGGAGACCAACCTAGTCCCCATATATGGGGGACAAGGGGAGACCAACCTAGTCCCCATATATGGGGGACAAGGGGAGACCAACCTAGTCCCCATATATGGGGGACAAGGGGAGACCAACCTAGTCCCCATATATGGGGGACAAGGGGAGAGCAACCTAGTCCCCATATATGGGGGACAAGGGGAGACCAACCTAACTTCCCCATATATGGGGGACAAGGGGAGACCAACCTAGTCCCCATATATGGGGGACAAGGGGAGAGCAACCTAGTCCCCATATATGGGGGACAAGGGGAGAGCAACGGACTTGAACTCATGCTTCCTTCATGCCTGAGTGTCCAAGTTGCTCCTTTACACCTGACAGGGGGGAGTTTCCCTGGTTGGACGTAGCGCGTGGAAGGAACACGTTATTCCAACCAGTTCCTTTCCCCTCCATCAGGCGCCCCGGCTGGCCAGGGGGAGGCAGTATAGAGACCAGTTCCTTTCCCCTCCATCAGGCGCCCCGGCTGGCCAGGGGGAGGCAGTTTAGAGACCAGTTCCTTTCCCCTCCATCAGGCGCCCCGGCTGGCCAGGGGGAGGCAGTATAGAGACCAGTTCCTTTCCCCTCCATCAGGCGCCCCGGCTGGCCAGGGGGAGGCAGTATAGAGACCAGTTCCTTTCCCCTCCATCAGGCGCCCCGGCTGGCCAGGGGGAGGCAGTATAGAGACCAGTTCCTTTCCCCTCCATCAGGCGCCCCGGCTGGCCAGGGGGAGGCAGCATAGAGACCAGTTCCTTTCCCCTCCATCAGGCGCCCCGGCTGGCCAGGGGGAGGCAGCATAGAGACCAGTTCCTTTCCCCTCCATCAGGCGCCCCGGCTGGCCAGGGGGAGGCAGTATAGAGACCAGGATTACTGCATGTGTTTTGTGAGGGTACCTGTTCTAATAGGGTCTGTTCTATAGGGCCTGTTCTAATAGGGCGAGGGTCTCAAAGCGCTCATGAGGCCACATGCAGCAGCACACCTGCCAAAATAATCACATTTGAAAAAAACAGAGAGATGAAGTGGAGTGGGTTTTGACGGAGACTTTCTGATGGCTTCATGGTGGAATGATAGTCATTCATCCTGACAGCATGCTGGATAAACCTAGAGCTGCCTGAGGCTGCCTCAACACACACACACACACACACACACACACACACACACACACACACACACACACACACACACACACACAGCTAAGGCCATAAAGCCATATAAACAATTATAAGTTTCAGTGATAGAAAGTTTATTTTTCTCCTTTTCGGCTTATTTCCCCTTCAGGGGTTCGCCACAGCCAATCACCTGCCTCTCCATCTCACTCTGTCCTCATGCCTCCTCAGCCAATCACCTGCCTCTCCATCTCACCCTGTCCTCATGCCTCCTCAGCCAATCACCTGCCTCTCCATCTCACTCTGTCCTCATGCCTCCTCAGCCAATCACCTGCCTCTCCATCTCACTCTGTCCTCATGCCTCCTCAGCCAATCACCTGCCTCTCCATCTCACTCTGTCCTCATGCCTCCTCAGCCAATCACCTGCCTCTCCATCTCACTCTGTCCTCATGCCTCCTCAGCCAATCACCTGCCTCTCCATCTCACTCTGTCCTCATGCCTCCTCAGCCAATCACCTGCCTCTCCATCTCACTCTGTCCTCATGCCTCCTCAGCCAATCACCTGCCTCTCCATCTCACTCTGTCCTCATGCCTCCTCAGCCAATCACCTGCCTCTCCATCTCACTCTGTCCTCATGCCTCCTATTGGCTCACTCCACCTATAACTTCATAGAGCAGCGAAAAACATCCAGTTTAAATGGCCGGTATGAAGATGGAATGAGAGTGCTGTGATTGATTGGATGAGGTGAATCATGTGAATGAGGATGTGACCAATGAGAGGCCGGCAGCGTTCTGCACTGAGCTTCCTGACCTGAACTTGCTCTGAGCATGTCTGTGACATCATGTCTGTGACATCATGTCTGTGACATCATGTCTGTGACATCATGCATGTCTGTGACATGGTAAATAAATGGTGCATTTATATAGTGCCTTTATCCAAGGCGCTTTATTTACATAGATTGGTAAATTCACACATTCACACACCGATTGCAGCAGAAACCATGCAAGGCACCAACAGCACATCGGGAGTTCAGAGTCTTGCTCAAGGACACTTGGACACTAACTCTGGGGGAGCCCACAGGGATCGAACCGGCAACCTTGTGGTTGCCATCCGGCCACTCTACCGCTGAGCCACCGCTCTGTGACATGGATGCTCATTGGTTTACCTTACTGGAGTATTTCAGAATGTCAGTGATTTTTAAATCCACTACATTTCAGAGGAACATTTAATAGTTTTTACTGATTTGGATTATTATTACAAAAAATTAACCGCTTCAACCCTATTTACATGTCCAGCCATTATAAATAGCCAATCTATACTGTACAATCTATACTGTACAATCTATACTGTACAATCTATACTGTACAATCTATACTGTACAAGCAAACTGAGCTTGTAGATCTGCTATTTTCAAAAGATTCATATACATTTGAAAACGCATGATGGATAAGTTTCTACTTTTGGTGCCAATACTTAAGTAGTTTTACTCAACGGAACAGATCAGACCTGTACAGTATTGATACTTTTACATGAGTAAAACTATCTGAGTACTTTTTTTCACCATTTGAATGTGAATGATTTGAATCCTTTTTTTTTTGTTACCTTTTTTTTCTCAAGTCATTTAGTTCACACGCACATGCACCCGTGCACCCGTACATGCGGTCATGCGCACACACAAACACACACGCACGCACACACACACACGCACGCACGCACACACACGCGCACACACACACACACACACACACACACACTAACACACACACTAACACACACACTAACACACACACACACACACACACTAACACACACACACACACACACACACACACACACTAACGCACACACACACACACTAACGCACACACACGAGTGATGTGTGCTAATAATAATATCTGTAACTCGCCCGGTACATCTGGACACTGTACGGTAGAAAGCGCCTGACGTGTTGCGTGTTACGTTATATCGAGCAATGTTGCATCAAACTGACAGACGCCCTCATGCCCTCCCCTATACTGTACTTACTGTATACAGTAGCATCTGGGTTAACCACCTGAAGCTTTGTCGGACGTTGAATACAAGTATGTATCACTGCTTGGAGAGAGGAGTTACAGGGGCAATTATGGGCTCTGTATTTTGCCCGTAAACCTCACGTTTAGCAGCATATACGTATATATATACATATACGGTAACATACAGTTAATATACTATAATGTATTTTATTTATTTATTTATTTATTTGACAGGGACAACGCTCATTAATCAACATGTCAGTTTTCACCTCAATGTAAATGGGCCAGAGTTAGCCAAAGCTAAATTTCATCTGTAGTCCCTGGGCAGGCTCTTAACCCATTCTGACACCCATTTTGGTGTTAGCATCATGTTATGCTTTAGCTATTGGAAAATAGCAGATCTACAAGCTCAGACAGTCATACAGTCATACAGTCATACAGTCATACAGCCATACAGTCATACAGTCATACAGTCATACAGACATACAGTCATACAGTCATACAGCCATACAGTCATACAGTCATACAGTCATACAGACATACAGTCATACAGTCATACAGTCATACAGTCATACAGTCGTACAGCCAGACAGCCATACAGTCGTACAGCCAGACAGCCATACAGTCATACAGTCATACAGTCATACAGTCATACAGTCATACAGTCATACAGCCATACAGTCGTACAGCCAGACAGCCATACAGTCATACAGTCATACAGCCATACAGTCATACAGTCATACAGTCATACAGTCATACAGTCATACAGCCATACAGTCGTACAGCCAGACAGCCATACAGTCATACAGTCATACAGCCATACAGTCATACAGTCATACAGTCATACAGTCATACAGTCATACAGTCATACAGTCGTACAGTCATACAGCCATACAGTCGTACAGTCATACAGCCATACAGTCATACAGTCATACAGTCATACAGACATACAGTCGTACAGTCGTACAGTCATACAGCCATACAGTCATACAGTCATACAGCCATACAGTCATACAGTCATACAGTCATACAGACATACAGTCGTACAGCCAGACAGCCATACAGTCGTACAGTCGTACAGTCATACAGCCATACAGTCATACAGTCATACAGCCATACAGTCATACAGTCATACAGCCATACAGTCATACAGTCATACAGTCATACAGACATACAGTCATACAGTCATACAGTCATACAGTCATACAGTCGTACAGTCATACAGCCATACAGTCATACAGTCATACAGCCATACAGTCATACAGTCATACAGCCATACAGTCATACAGTCATACAGTCATACAGACATACAGTCATACAGTCATACAGACATACAGTCATACAGTCATACAGTCATACAGCCATACAGTCATACAGCCATACAGTCATACAGTCATACAGTCATACAGACATACAGTCATACAGTCATACAGTCATACAGCCATACAGTCGTACAGCCAGACAGCCATACAGTCGTACAGTCATACAGCCATACAGTCGTACAGCCAGACAGCCATACAGTCGTACAGTCGTACAGTCATACAGTCATACAGTCATACAGTCATACAGCCATACAGTCGTACAGCCAGACAGCCATACAGTCGTACAGTCATACAGTCATACAGTCATACAGTCATACAGTCATACAGTCATACAGTCATACAGTCATACAGTCGTACAGTCGTACAGTCATACAGTCATACAGTCATACAGTCATACAGTCATACAGTCATACAGTCATACAGTCATACAGCCATACAGCCATACAGCCATACAGCCATACAGCCATACAGTCATACAGTCATACAGCCATACAGCCATACAGTCATACAGTCATACAGTCATACAGCCATACAGTCAGAAGCGCTCACAGTAGCAGAGTGTGAAGTGCAGCCATACAGTCATCACAGCCTCACAGCACTCACCATGGACTGCCAGAATCTGGGATGGCTTCGTGTAGAGGACAGACAGAGTACAGCTAACTTAGAATGGGGTCTGGTCTACGAGATAACGCTACACCTCAGAGAGAGAGAGAGAGAGAGAGAGAGACAGAGAGAGACAGAGAGACAGAGACAGAGAGAGAGAGAGAGAGAGAGAGAGAGAGAGAGAGAGAGAGAGAGAGACAGAGAGAGAGACAGAGAGAGAGACAGAGAGAGAGACAGAGAGAGAGACAGAGAGAGAGACAGAGAGACAGAGAGAGAGAATGGGCAGTATTGTTTTTGGCAGCAAATTTCTATTTTAGTTTTAGTCATTAGTCTCCTGAATAGTTTTCACTTAGTTTTAGTCACATTTTAGTCGCCTGGAATGTTCTAGTGTTTAGTCTAGTTTTAGTCGACTAAATGTCATACGATTTTAGTCGACTAAATCTACAGTTGATTTAGTCGACTAAAATGTGTTTTGACAGGCCTTGATGTCGTTGTAATGACATATTTTACACTTTGGATGCATGCTGAAAATAGCAGATCTACAATCTCACAACGCGTCGCAGCGCATTTGCGTGTGGCTGCATTTCAAAACCGTCCCCCCCCCCCCCCCCTGCTACTGTACATATTTACTCTTCTAACTCTTAACCCCTGAAGCATTGTAGTACGTTTTGTTTTGAACACCTGTCTGTCTCTTATCCCATTCTGACCTGAGATCAGATTCTAAAAACGTCTTCTACATCCTGACCGTTTTCTGAAAAAGCCATGTTTCTATGTGTCAGTCGTTCTTCGATTTTTCAAAAAATAGCAGACCTACAAGCTCGTAGCGCGCCACTCGGTGGCTCGCTTACCAGCTTGTAGATCTGCTATTTTTCAATAGCTATATAAAGCATAACATAATGCTATAACACCAAAAGGGGTTCCCGTTCAGAATGCTTGACAATCTGTAACTGACACGTTTTGTAAGATCACTGACAGCGTGCATAACTATTTTGTACTGAAGTTTTTTTTCTTTCTCTCTCTCTCTCTCTCTCTCTCTCTCTCTCTCTCTCTCTCTCTCTGTCTCTCTCTCTCTCTCTCTCTCTCTCTCTCCCTCTCTCTCTCCCCCTCTCTCTCTCTCTCCCTGTCTCCAGGAGCTGCAGTTTGAGCGCCTAACGAGGGAGCTTGAAGCAGAGCGACAGATCGTTGCCACTCAGCTGGAGAGATGCAAGCTAGGATCTGAGACTGGCAGCATGACGAGCATCAGGTGCGTGTTCTTTAGCTGGCGTGCCTGCGCGTGTGTGTGTGTGCGGCCGTGTGTGTGCGTGTGCGTGTGTGTATGTGAATCTGTCTGTTCACTACACAGCAAAATCACACAAGTAGGCTTTCACTTTGAAAGTTTAAAGACATACGGATAACTTTCAGAGCAATATTAATTGCTCTCTCTCTCTCTCTCTCTCTCTCTCTCTCTCTCTCTCTCTGTTCACAAAGCCTATGAAAGCCGAACAGAAATGTGCTTTTTTGTATATTTACATGTTCATGCCAAAAAACACAATTTAATCGTATAATCATTTGTGACGATGAATCGTCAAGTAAAAAAGTCATCATTAATTATGACAGACTCGATCGATCGGGAGCGTCTCAGGTTAAACGTTGACATCTCACAAAGTGACACGTAGCGCTTTTCACTTCGTCTTAGCTGTCCTGTCCCCCACCCTTAGCTGTCCCCCACCCATAGCTGTCCCCCACCCTTAGCCGTCCCCCACCCTTAGCCGTCCCCCGCGCGCGCTGGTTATTCGCGTCTCGCTTGAGTGGAAACGACACCGAAAAAGAAAAGCTCACGGAAGGAAAACGGCAACGGCTCCTTGGCTGGTGACGTCGCTGGCTTTCCTCCGAGCAGAGCAGAGTGGAACCGACAACTCTGAGTAATTAAAAGCCTTCTGATTGACACTCGGCACTAGTTGAGGCACAAGTACTCTGACGCTGCCCTGAGGATAAACAGTCTCCTCTCAGAGCCTCGGTGGCGCTCCGTCCTGTCCATCCATCGTTCCCTTATCAACCCCGTCAGTTCATTACGTCACATTATGTCCAGAAGAAAACAAAGGGTTTTTTGGGGGGGGAATGTATACCTGAAGAAGACCGGTTTGAGGCTTGAAACGTTGTTCTAAATGAACTATACTTAGGGAGCTGTATGTAGCAGTGTTGTTTTTGGCAGCAAATTTCTATTTTAGTTTTAGTCATAGTCTCTTGAATAGTTTTCACTTAGTTTTAGTCACATTTTAGTCACCTGGAATGTTTAGTCTAGTTTTAGTCGACTAAATGTCATAAGATTTTAGTCGACTAAATCTACAGTTGATTTAGTCGACTAAAATGTGTTTTGACAGGCCTTGATGTCGTTGTAATGACATATTTTACACTTTGGTTGCATGCTGCGACGCGTTGTGAGCTTGTAGATCTGCTATTTTCAGCATGTAACCAAGTGTAAAATGACTTATAGTGGATCTCTTGTCCACTAGTCCCTTCCTAACATTTTAGTCTAGTTTTTATTTGTTGACGAAATCGTCAGTATATTTAGTCTTAGTTTTAGTCACCATAGCATAGTTTTAATTTAGTTTCCATTTCATTTTCGTCAGTGGAAAAAGGTAGTCAACGAACATTTTTCGTCTTAGTTTTAGTCGACAAAAACAACACTGGTATGTTGTATATTATGTAATCTGCCTCGTAAAGGTCAGTTTGGTATTCACTTGATCATCGTTTGCAAAACCGTCATGTGGGTTTATTGTCATTGTTTATGTAAACTGTAAAAAAGTGTCCTGTACTGTAAGTCCATATGGGCGGGGCTTCTTCGGAAGCATGACACTTACATAAAGAATCAATCAATCAATCAATCTGTAGAACAGTGTGCGGACTTGATTGATTGATTGATTGATTGATTGATTGAAATATTTATTAACAGTTTGTAGAATTACAGTACATTTCAAGCACAAACTCAATACAAAGACTGTTAACTGTGAGTGGACGACCCAATTAAGCATTACACTTGTTTACAACAGGGTCCACATTGTTCAATTCATCAAAACATTTAGAGACATACAAATAGACACTTCTATGTAGTTAAAGAACAGAACAGGAATTCATCATAAAGGAAGCAAAAAGGGAAAAGATACATATACAGTGAGGGGAAAGGGGAATTGCAGCCGTCCGTATAGGTGCCCTTTGAGAGCAGGTTTTGAAGGAGTCTAGGGATTCACATGTCTTTGGATTCCTTCCTTTAACCCATTCTGACCGGGCACCCATTTTGGTGTCGGCATCATGTTATGCTTTAGCTATTTAAAAATAGCAGACCTACAAGCTCATATCGCGCCACCGAGTGGCGCGATACGAGCTTGTAGGTCTGCTATTTTTTTTTTAAATCGAAGAGCGACTGACATTTTTAGAATCTGATCTCGGGTCAGAATGGGTTCATCAGACCAGTGTGTGTCCAGTGGAAAACCTCGTATGAATCTGATCTCAGGTCAGAATGGGTTAATCCGATATACTGTATTATTTCGTGGCCTTTGTGTCGACTCGGAGGCCTGTTTTCGTGCACGTTTGTTTGAGAAGAAACGCCACCATATTATTATTATTATTGTTATTATTATTATGATCTGCTGCTGATTTCGTTTGGGTCTGTTGGCTGTTCTCTCCCGTGTCAGAGTATTCTGTAGCTTCCATGGTTACATTCATTCATTTGTTCTAGGTCTATGTCTCTCTTTCTTCTCTCTCTTTCTCTCTCGCACGTACGTGCACGCCATCATCTCTCGCTCCGCTTTTTGATTCTGTTAACCGAAGGGGAAAGCCTTCCTTCCCCTCTTAACCCATTCTGACCTGAGATCAGATTCATACCAGGTTTCCACTGGACACACACACACACTGGTCTGATTAACCCATTCTGACCTGAGATCAGATTCTATAAAAAAATGCCAGTCGTTCTTCGATTTTTCTAAAAAATAGCAGACCTACAAGCTCTTAGCGCGCCACTCGGTGGCGCGCTATGAGCTTGTAGATCTGCTATTTTTCAATAGCTATAAAGCACGACATGATGCTGACACCAAAATGTGTTCCCGTTCAGAATGGGTTAAAACTAATTAGCCACATCCACATGCATTGTCATTGTCATTTGAATTTTAATAAGTGAGACACAAAGACATGAGGGGAAGACGACGTTCTTCGAAGAAAGAAAGAAAGAAAGAAAGAAAGAAAGAAAAGAAGAAAAAAACTAAAACAAGATTTGTTCGTCTGCGTCTAATTAAAGCGAGCGGTTTGTGCTGCAGCTTTGCCTGCGGAGCGCTGTAGACGCACGTTGACCTATTTAAAACAGGCAGGCGCCTCTGGGGCTTCTGGGAAACGGAGTCCACGGAGAAATCAACTCGCTTCACCGCGCCGCTGACAGAGAGAGAGAGGCCCAACGCCACCGCCTCCACCTATCAGCTGACAGAGAGAGGCCCAACGCCACCGTCTCTCCACCTATCAGCTGACAGAGAGAGGCCCAACGCCACCGCCTCCACCTATCAGCTGACAGAGAGAGGCCCCAACGCCACCGCCTCCACCTATCAGCTGACAGAGAGAGGCCCAACGCCACCGTCTCCACCTATCAGCTGACAGAGAGAGGCCCAACGCCACCGTCTCTCCACCTATCAGCTGACAGAGAGAGGCCCAACGCCACCGTCTCTCCACCTATCAGCTGACAGAGAGAGGCCCAACGCCACCGTCTCTCCACCTATCAGCTGACAGAGAGAGGCCCCACGCCACCGTCTCCACCTATCAGCTGACAGAGAGAGGCCCAACGCCACCGTCTCTCCACCTATCAGCTGACAGAGAGAGGCCCAACGCCACCGCCTCCACCTATCAGCTGACAGAGAGAGGCCCAACGCCACCGTCTCTCCACCTATCAGCTGACAGAGAGAGGCCCAACGCCACCGCCTCCACCTATCAGCTGACAGAGAGAGGCCCAACGCCACCGTCTCCACCTATCAGCTGACAGAGAGAGGCCCAACGCCACCGTCTCTCCACCTATCAGCTGACAGAGAGAGGCCCAACGCCACCGTCTCTCCACCTATCAGCTGACAGAGAGAGGCCCAACGCCACCGCCTCCACCTATCAGCTGACAGAGAGAGAGAGGCCCCAACGCCACCGTCTCTCCACCTATCAGCTGACAGAGAGAGGCCCAACGCCACCGCCTCCACCTATCAGCTGACAGAGAGAGGCCCAACGCCACCGTCTCCACCTATCAGCTGACAGAGAGAGGCCCAACGCCACCGTCTCTCCACCTATCAGCTGACAGAGAGAGGCCCAACGCCACCGTCTCTCCACCTATCAGCTGACAGAGAGAGGCCCAACGCCACCGCCTCCACCTATCAGCTGACAGAGAGAGGCCCAACGCCACCGCCTCCACCTATCAGCTGACAGAGAGAGGCCCAACGCCACCGTCTCCACCTATCAGCTGACAGAGAGAGGCCCAACGCCACCGTCTCTCCACCTATCAGCTGACAGAGAGAGGCCCAACGCCACCGTCTCCACCTATCAGCTGACAGAGAGAGGCCCAACGCCACCGTCTCTCCACCTATCAGCTGACAGAGAGAGGCCCAACGCCACCGTCTCTCCACCTATCAGCTGACAGAGAGAGGCCCAACGCCACCGCCTCCACCTATCAGCTGACAGAGAGAGGCCCAACGCCACCGCCTCCACCTATCAGCTGACAGAGAGAGGCCCAACGCCACCGTCTCCACCTATCAGCTGACAGAGAGAGGCCCAACGCCACCGTCTCTCCACCTATCAGCTGACAGAGAGAGGCCCAACGCCACCGTCTCCACCTATCAGCTGACAGAGAGAGGCCCAACGCCACCGTCTCTCCACCTATCAGCTGACAGAGAGAGGCCCAACGCCACCGTCTCTCCACCTATCAGCTGACAGAGAGAGGCCCAACGCCACCGTCTCTCCACCTATCAGCTGACAGAGAGAGGCCCCAACGCCACTGTCTCTCCACCTATCAGCTGACAGAGAGAGGCCCAACGCCACCGTCTCTCCACCTATCAGCTGACAGAGAGAGGCCCAACGCCACCGTCTCTCCACCTATCAGCTGACAGAGAGAGGCCCAACGCCACCGTCTCTCCACCTATCAGCTGACAGAGAGAGAGAGGCCCCAACGCCACCGTCTCTCCACCTATCAGCTGACAGAGAGAGGCCCAACGCCACCGTCTCTCCACCTATCAGCTGACAGAGAGAGGCCCAACGCCACCGTCTCTCCACCTATCAGCTGACAGAGAGAGGCCCAACGCCACCGTCTCTCCACCTATCAGCTGACAGAGAGAGGCCCCAACGCCACCGCCTCCACCTATCAGCTGACAGAGAGAGGCCCAACGCCACCGTCTCTCCACCTATCAGCTGACAGAGAGAGGCCCAACGCCACCGTCTCCACCTATCAGCTGACAGAGAGAGGCCCAACGCCACTGTCTCTCCACCTATCAGCTGACAGAGAGAGGCCCAACGCCACCGTCTCTCCACCTCTCAGCTGACAGAGAGAGGCCCAACGCCACCGTCTCTCCACCTATCAGCTGACAGAGAGAGGCCCCAACGCCACCGTCTCTCCACCTATCAGCTGACAGAGAGAGGCCCAACGCCACCGTCTCCACCTATCAGCTGACAGAGAGAGGCCCAACGCCACCGTCTCCACCTATCAGCTGACAGAGAGAGGCCCAACGCCACCGTCTCCACCTATCAGCTGACAGAGAGAGGCCCAACGCCACCGTCTCCACCTATCAGCTGACAGAGAGAGGCCCAACGCCACCGTCTCCACCTATCAGCTGACAGAGAGAGGCCCAACGCCACCGTCTCCACCTATCAGCTGACAGAGAGAGGCCCAACGCCACCGTCTCCACCTATCAGCTGACAGAGAGAGGCCCAACGCCACCGTCTCTCCACCTATCAGCTGACAGAGAGAGGCCCAACGCCACCGTCTCCACCTATCAGCTGACAGAGAGAGGCCCAACGCCACCGCCTCTCCACCTATCAGCTGACAGAGAGAGGCCCAACGCCACCGTCTCTCCACCTATCAGCTGACAGAGAGAGGCCCAACGCCACCGTCTCCACCTATCAGCTGACAGAGAGAGGCCCAACGCCACCGCCTCTCCACCTATCAGCTGACAGAGAGAGGCCCAACGCCACCGCCTCCACCTATCAGCTGACAGAGAGAGGCCCTTACGCCACCGTCTCTCCACCTATCAGCTGACAGAGAGAGGCCCAACGCCACCGCCTCCACCTATCAGCTGACAGAGAGAGGCCCAACGCCACCGTCTCTCCACCTATCAGCTGACAGAGAGAGGCCCAACGCCACCGTCTCCACCTATCAGCTGACAGAGAGAGGCCCAACGCCACCGTCTCTCCACCTATCAGCTGACAGAGAGAGGCCCCAACGCCACCGTCTCTCCACCTATCAGCTGACAGAGAGAGGCCCAACGCCACCGTCTCTCCACCTATCAGCTGACAGAGAGAGGCCCAACGCCACCGCCTCCACCTATCAGCTGACAGAGAGAGGCCCAACGCCACCGTCTCCACCTATCAGCTGACAGAGAGAGGCCCAACGCCACCGTCTCTCCACCTATCAGCTGACAGAGAGAGGCCCCAACGCCACCGTCTCTCCACCTATCAGCTGACAGAGAGAGGCCCAACGCCACCGCCTCCACCTATCAGCTGACAGAGAGAGGCCCAACGCCACCGTCTCTCCACCTATCAGCTGACAGAGAGAGGCCCAACGCCACCGTCTCTCCACCTATCAGCTGACAGAGAGAGGCCCAACGCCACCGTCTCTCCACCTATCAGCTGACAGAGAGAGGCCCAACGCCACCGCCTCCACCTATCAGCTGACAGAGAGAGGCCCAACGCCACCGTCTCCACCTATCAGCTGACAGAGAGAGGCCCAACGCCACCGCCTCCACCTATCAGCTGACAGAGAGAGGCCCAACGCCACCGCCTCCACCTATCAGCTGACAGAGAGAGGCCCAACGCCACCGTCTCTCCACCTATCAGCTGACAGAGAGAGGCCCAACGCCACCGCCTCCACCTATCAGCTGACAGAGAGAGGCCCAACGCCACCGTCTCTCCACCTATCAGCTGACAGAGAGAGGCCCAACGCCACCGCCTCCACCTATCAGCTGACAGAGAGAGGCCCAACGCCACCGTCTCTCCACCTATCAGCTGACAGAGAGAGGCCCAACGCCACCGTCTCCACCTATCAGCTGACAGAGAGAGGCCCAACGCCACCGCCTCCACCTATCAGCTGACAGAGAGAGGCCCAACGCCACCGTCTCCACCTATCAGCTGACAGAGAGAGGCCCAACGCCACCGCCTCCACCTATCAGCTGACAGAGAGAGGCCCAACGCCACCGTCTCCACCTATCAGCTGACAGAGAGAGGCCCAACGCCACCGCCTCCACCTATCAGCTGACAGAGAGAGGCCCAACGCCACCGTCTCTCCACCTATCAGCTGACAGAGAGAGGCCCAACGCCACCGCCTCCACCTATCAGCTGACAGAGAGAGGCCCAACGCCACCGTCTCCACCTATCAGCTGACAGAGAGAGGCCCAACGCCACCGTCTCTCCACCTATCAGCTGACAGAGAGAGGCCCCAACGCCACCGCCTCCACCTATCAGCTGACAGAGAGAGGCCCAACGCCACCGTCTCTCCACCTATCAGCTGACAGAGAGAGGCCCAACGCCACCGTCTCCACCTATCAGCTGACAGAGAGAGGCCCAACGCCACCGTCTCTCCACCTATCAGCTGACAGAGAGAGGCCCAACGCCTCCACCTATCAGCTGACAGAGAGAGGCCCAACGCCACCGTCTCTCCACCTATCAGCTGACAGAGAGAGGCCCAACGCCACCACCTATCAGCTGACAGAGAGAGGCCCACCGTCTCTCCACCTATCAGCTGACAGAGAGAGGCCCAACGCCTCCACCTATCAGCTGACAGAGAGAGGCCCAACGCCTCCACCTATCAGCTGACAGAGAGAGGCCCAACGCCACCATCTCCACCTGACTCGGTTCGATGGGTTGTTTGTTTTGGTGGGCGCCAAAACAATAAACAATTACGGCCTATAAAAAGAATCCTGTTACGTTGCACCTTCTGAGAAAAGTAGCTTGTTAGATTCTTTTTGCGTTATTTTTACGTTACTGACCATTAAAACCCTGCATGCACCTCAGGATAAAGAAAAAGGAACTGCAGCCTACGTTGTGAAGCTTGTATTGGCGTCGATCTACACAATTAGATAATGTATAAGAATTGTTATTTTGATCAACGTTTGCCTCTCCTAATGGTACCAACATTAATAGCATGAAAAAGGCTAAGTCATCAAATGGTGGTTCCGTGGCTCAAATGCAGAATAAATAATGATATGAAAAGGATTGAAAACCACTGCTATACTGTAGCTTTCAGAGATGGTTGGAATGGTTGTCTACGTTGAAACAATAGAGCCAAGATAATGTAGTGCGGCTGTAATCACACACACACACACACACACACACACACACACACACACACACACACACACACACACACACACACACACAGCTGTAAATGAGCGACTGACTGATGACTCTCTACAACACTGACTGACACTCTGGGGTGTCAGAGAGAGACCAGCGGCCTGCCGTGTTGCATTGTGGGGGATGGAGGCCTGTAGTTTAAGAGGTGCTAATGAGTGTCTCAGCAGCGCTGCCTTTGTCTCCACTGTTAACCAGTGACCACGAGGTCACCCTGCTGTCCACCCCGACATATGCTGCCGTGTGTGTGTGTGTGTGTGTGTGTGTGTGTGTGTGTGTGTGTGTGTGTGTGTGTGTGTGTGTGTGTGTGTGTGTGTGTGTGTGCGTGTGCGTGTGCGTGTGCGCGTGTGCGTGCACATCCGTGCGTTTTTACCAGTCAAGGGTTTTGTTCTTTTTTATCGACCAAAACAATAGTGCTACCATATGTTGCCTCATCAGTTAAAGGGCCACTCCGCCCCTTCCTTCCAATTCCACGCGTGTCAGTCAGTCAGTCACGCCTCTGATGATGTCACAAAGGCCTGATGATGTCACAAAGGGCTCTGATTTACGCGGCTGGCTGGACGCTCTGTTGACCTCTGACCTCTGTCTCCATGTTGGTGCTTCTGGACCTCAAAGGGTCACGTCCTCCTCTGTGGCCCTCTGGGGGTCCCTAAGGCACCAAATAAGACCTCTGGGGGTCCCTAAGGCACCAAATAAGACCTCTGGGGGTGCCTAAGGCACCAAATAAGACCTCTGGGGGTCCCTAAGGCACCAAATACATGTAATTCTGGGGGTCCCTAAGGCACCAAATACATGTAATTCTGGAGGTCCCTAAGGCACCAAATAAGTTTGAGAACTATACTGATTTTAGAAAGGGGGTGCATACTTAGTTTAGACTAGTCATTGGTTAGACATGGGTTAAGGTTAGCTTTTAGGTGTGCTACACCTAAACCTAACCTTAACCCATGTCTAACCAATGACTAGTCTAAACCTAACCTCCCACGGGGCAGCACACCTAAACCTAACCTTAACCCATGTCTAACCAATGACTAGTCTAAACCTAACCTCCCACGGGGCAGCACACCTAAACCTAACCTTAACCCATGTCTAACCAATGACTAGTCTAAACCTAACCTCCCACGGGGCAGCACACCTAAACCTAACCTTAACCCATGTCTAACCAATGACTAGTCTAAACCTAACCTCCCACGGGGCAGCACACCTAAACCTAACCTTAACCCATGTCTAACCAATGACTAGTCTAAACCTAACCTCCCACGGGGCAGCACACCTAAACCTAACCTTAACCCATGTCTAACCAATGACTAGTCTAAACCTAACCTCCCACAGGGCAGCACACCTAAACCTAACCTTAACCCATGTCTAACCAATGACTAGTCTAAACCTAACCTCCCACGGGGCAGCACACCTAAACCTAACCTTAACCCATGTCTAACCAATGACTAGTCTAAACCTAACCTCCCACGGGGCAGCACACCTAAACCTAACCTTAACCCATGTCTAACCAATGACTAGTCTAAACCTAACCTCCCACGGGGCAGCACACCTAAACCTAACCTTAACCCATGTCTAACCAATGACTAGTCTAAACCTAACCTCCCACGGGGCAGCACACCTAAACCTAACCTTAACCCATGTCTAACCAATGACTAGTCTAAACCTAACCTCCCACAGGGCAGCACACCTAAACCTAACCTTAACCCATGTCTAACCAATGACTAGTCTAACCCTAACCTCCCACAGGGCAGCACACCTAAACCTAACCTTAACCCATGTCTAACCAATGACTAGTCTAAACCTAACCTCCCACGGGGCAGCACACCTAAACCTAACCTTAACCCATGTCTAACCAATGACTAGTCTAAACCTAACCTCCCACGGGGCAGCACACCTAAACCTAACCTTAACCCATGTCTAACCAATGACTAGTCTAAACCTAACCTCCCACGGGGCAGCACACCTAAACCTAACCTTAACCCATGTCTAACCAATGACTAGTCTAAACCTAACCTCCCACAGGGCAGCACACCTAAACCTAACCTTAACCCATGTCTAACCAATGACTAGTCTAAACCTAACCTCCCACGGGGCAGCACACCTAAACCTAACCTTAACCCATGTCTAACCAATGACTAGTCTAAACCTAACCTCCCACGGGGCAGCACACCTAAACCTAACCTTAACCCATGTCTAACCAATGACTAGTCTAAACCTAACCTCCCACGGGGCAGCACACCTAAACCTAACCTTAACCCATGTCTAACCAATGACTAGTCTAAACCTAACCTCCCACGGGGCAGCACACCTAAACCTAACCTTAACCCATGTCTAACCAATGACTAGTCTAAACCTAACCTCCCACAGGGCAGCACACCTAAACCTAACCTTAACCCATGTCTAACCAATGACTAGTCTAACCCTAACCTCCCACGGGGCAGCACACCTAAACCTAACCTTAACCCACGTCTAACCAATGACTAGTCTAAACCTAACCTCCCACGGGGCAGCACACCTAAACCTAACCTTAACCCATGTCTAACCAATGACTAGTCTAAACCTAACCTCCCACAGGGCAGCACACCTAAACCTAACCTTAACCCATGTCTAACCAATGACTAGTCTAAACCTAACCTCCCACAGGGCAGCACACCTAAACCTAACCTTAACCCATGTCTAACCAATGACTAGTCTAAACCTAACCTCCCACGGGGCAGCACACCTAAACCTAACCTTAACCCATGTCTAACCAATGACTAGTCTAAACCTAACCTCCCACGGGGCAGCACACCTAAACCTAACCTTAACCCACGTCTAACCAATGACTAGTCTAAACTAAGTATGCACCCCTTTCTAAAATCAGTATAGTTCTCAAACTTATTTGGTGCCTTAGGGACCTCCAGAATTACATGTATTTGGTGCCTTAGGGACCTCCAGAATTACATGTATTTGGTGCCTTAGGGACCTCCAGAATTACATGTATTTGGTGCCTTAGGGACCCCCAGAATTACATGTATTTGGTGCCTTAGGGACCCCCAGAGGTCTTATTTGGTGCCTTAGGCACCCCCAGAGGTCTTATTTGTTGCCTTAGGGACCCCCAGAGGTCTTATTTGGTGCCTTAGGGACCCCCAGAGGTCTTATTTGGTGCCTTAGGCACCCCCAGAGGTCTTATTTGTTGCCTTAGGGACCCCCAGAGGTCTTATTTGGTGCCTTAGGGACCCCCAGAGGGCCACAGAGGAGGACGTGACCCTTTGAGGTCCAGAAGCACCAACATGGAGATTGTTATTGTTTTGTTTTTAACCCATTCTGGGCAGGAACCCCTTTTGTTTTTTTAACTAAGCATTGTGTTATACTTTAGCTATTGAAAAATAGCAGATCTACAAGCTCATAGCGCGCCACCGAGTGGCGCACTATGAGCTTGTAGGTCTGCTATTTTTTTAAACATCGTAAAAATGTCGCAGTGGCCTAAATGGGTATAAGTATAAAATGTATCAAAATGGCAGTAATTTCTTGGTTATATTTCAATGATTTGTCATATCATTTCTGTGCACTTTTTTACTACAAAGACTAAAGTAAAAGTCAAATGAATGTCATTTCTATATTCATAATGTTCCAGTTTCCAACTAAACGCCAAAAACACAATTTAAATCCTTAATCGCAGTTATTTGTGTGACAATAATTAATCATCGGCTTAAATGTGTAGCCCTTTCTGTCTCCGTCCTTCACTGGAGTTGTGTACAAACAATTAATCAGACCAGTGTGTGTCCAGTGGAAACCTCGTATGAATCTGATCTCAGGTCAGAATGGGTTAATCAGACCAGTGTGTGTCCAGTGGAAACCTCGTATGAATCTGATCTCAGGTCAGAATGGGTTAATCAGACCAGTGTGTGTCCAGTGGAAACCTCGTATGAATCTGATCTCAGGTCAGAATGGGTTAATCAGACCAGTGTGTGTCCAGTGGAAACCTCGTATGAATCTGATCTCAGGTCAGAATGGGTTAATCAGACCAGTGTGTGTCCAGTGGAAACCTCGTATGAATCTGATCTCAGGTCAGAATGGGTTAATCAGACCAGTGTGTGTCCAGTGGAAACCTCGTATGAATCTGATCTCAGGTCAGAATGGGTTAATCAGACCAGTGTGTGTCCAGTGGAAACCTCGTATGAATCTGATCTCAGGTCAGAATGGGTTAATCAGACCAGTGTGTGTCCAGTGGAAACCTCGTATGAATCTGATCTCAGGTCAGAATGGGTTAATCAGACCAGTGTGTGTCCAGTGGAAACCTCGTATGAATCTGATCTCAGGTCAGAATGGGTTAATCAGACCAGTGTGTGTCCAGTGGAAACCTCGTATGAATCTGATCTCAGGTCAGAATGGGTTAATCAGACCAGTGTGTGTCCAGTGGAAACCTCGTATGAATCTGATCTCAGGTCAGAATGGGTTAATCAGACCAGTGTGTGTCCAGTGGAAACCTCGTATGAATCTGATCTCAGGTCAGAATGGGTTAATCAGACCAGTGTGTGTCCAGTGGAAACCTCGTATGAATCTGATCTCAGGTCAGAATGGGTTAATCAGACCAGTGTGTAGTCCAGTGGAAACCTCGTATGAATCTGATCTCAGGTCAGAATGGGTTAATCAGACCAGTGTGTGTCCTAGTGGAAACCTCGTATGAATCTGATCTCAGGTCAGAATGGGTTAATCAGACCAGTGTGTGTCCAGTGGAAACCTCGTATGAATCTGATCTCAGGTCAGAATGGGTTAATCAGACCAGTGTGTGTCCAGTGGAAACCTCGTATGAATCTGATCTCAGGTCAGAATGGGTTAATCAGACCAGTGTGTGTCCAGTGGAAACCTCGTATGAATCTGATCTCAGGTCAGAATGGGTTAATCAGACCAGTGTGTGTCCAGTGGAAACCTCGTATGAATCTGATCTCAGGTCAGAATGGGTTAATCAGACCAGTGTGTGTCCAGTGGAAACCTCGTATGAATCTGATCTCAGGTCAGAATGGGTTAATCAGACCAGTGTGTGTCCAGTGGAAACCTCGTATGAATCTGATCTCAGGTCAGAATGGGTTAATCAGACCAGTGTGTGTCCAGTGGAAACCTCGTATGAATCTGATCTCAGGTCAGAATGGGTTAATCAGACCAGTGTGTGTCCAGTGGAAACCTCGTATGAATCTGATCTCAGGTCAGAATGGGTTAATCAGACCAGTGTGTGTCCAGTGGAAACCTCGTATGAATCTGATCTCAGGTCAGAATGGGTTAATCAGACCAGTGTGTGTCCAGTGGAAACCTCGTATGAATCTGATCTCAGGTCAGAATGGGTTCATCAGACCAGTGTGTGTCCAGTGGAAACCTCGTATGAATCTGATCTCAGGTCAGAACGGGTTAATCAGACCAGTGTGTAGTCCAGTGGAAACCTCGTATGAATCTGATCTCAGGTCAGAATGGGTTAATCAGACCAGTGTGTGTCCAGTGGAAACCTCGTATGAATCTGATCTCAGGTCAGAATGGGTTAAACACATTAGCATGCTGCTGCAGAGGCTATAATAGCCTATCTATTCATTCTTTCTTTCTTTCAATGCTTTCGTCCTTTCAACTCGTTCTTTCTTAGCTTACGTTATGATTCATGATCATGACTATTTATGTGTATGTATTTTTATTACCATGTTTTCTGTTCTTGCTTACTGTAAATCGCTCTGGATATAGGAGCGTCTGCTAAATGACTACATTTTGAATTTCTTTCTTTCTTTCTTTCTTTCTGTCCGTTGGCATTATCCTCCGATTGGCTCGTGCTCCATCCTGGTGTTTTGTCATTGGTCCGTTCAGTGAGCTGAACATCTGTTGTGTTGTGCTGTCTGTTGTGCTGGTCTGATGAACCCATTCTGACCTGAGATCAGATTCTAAAAATGTCAGTCGTTCTTCGATTTTTCAAAAATAGCAGATCTATAGCTAACAGCTCATAGCGCGCCACCGAGTGGCGCGCTATGAGCTTGTAGATCAGCTTTTTTCAATAGCTAAAGCACCAAAATGGGTTCCCGCCCCAAAATGCACTGCACAAGGTGCCCTTTTTTTCACTTGAGCACCTGCCCCTCTAAATGTCTGTGCACGCCACTGTGAACTGGTGAAATGGTGACGGTGACTCTGCTATGAGAATATGAAGGAAGCAGACACAGGGCACCGTGCGGTAACTGACTCTCTGGGACTGGCTAGTATTCAACGAGGTGTGACTGCATTCATGTGACATCCGATCTGTGGTCGGCCTGTAACGTTACCTACTGTATGTTGGTTCTGTCTGTGATGATGTCACCAGTGATACTGTACCTATAGCCTGTGGAGTTCGTTCAGTCAGAAATACTCGAGGGGTTGATACTGTGCGCTGACATTACTATGTGGGTGTGTGTGTACAGTGTTTGCTACAGTTACTAGTGTTTGTTATTGTATATCTATCTCCCTAACCCTCTCAATAAGGCCTGTATAATATTGTTATTGTATATCTATCTCAATAAGGCCTGTATAATATTGTTATTGTATATCTATCTCAATAAGGCCTGTATAATATTGTTATTGTATATCTATCTCAATAAGGCCTGTATAATATTGTTATTGTATATCTATCTCAATAAGGCCTGTATAATATTGTTATTGTATATCTATCTCAATAAGGCCTGTATAATATTGTGCCGAGCAGGGAGAGAAATGTAGCAGAGCCGAACACCAACACTGTAAATCCCTGGAACATGTGACGCGTTTAAACCTAAACACCATGTGTGTAATAATAAAATGCCAAGTGTTTATTAATGGTCATAAAATACAGTAGAACACGAGTTCACTCAAACACCTCACGAGAACACCTAGTGTTCAAATACTAAACACCTATAATATGACTGACTTTGATTGTAAAAACTAAACACGTTTATGTGTTTAAAAAGTGTTACGGGCGATTAAACATGTTCTTATGTTTATAATCTAAACACTGTGACACGTTTAAAAAGTGTTACAAATATGTGTTTAAAACTGTTTACAACCTAAACACTTGGGTTTAGTGTGAAGATAATATTATATGCACACTAATTGTATCGCGGTATCTCCAACGATCCCAAATCCTCAGAATCTACAGCACTCAAAGCAAGACACAATATCCAAGGCCAAGAACATGTCAACACATACCGTACGAACCAAGGTGTCTGTCTTTACAACACAGACACCCTGAATAGCTTCTATTACCTTTAATACCTTCTCTTACCACATACTGTACGAACCAAGGTGTCTGGCTTTACAACACAGACACCCTGAATAGCTTCTATTACCTTTGGCACGAGTCATCTAGATGAGACAGAATAATAACTGGCTAATGGCTATAAAGCAACTCGTAGAGCATTGAAGTGGAGGTTTCTACATCCTGGTTAAGTTCGTATCGAACGCCACTGTATAGCGGGTCCTATAACTAAATAACCAGCACTGGTTCGAGCAATCTTATTCTTTTAACCCATTCTGAACGGGCACCCCTTTTGGTGTCAGCATCATGTTATGCTTTAGCTATTTAAAAATAGCAGATCTACAAGCTCATAGCGCGCCACCGAGTGGCGCGATATGAGCTTGTAGGTCTGCTATTTTTGAAAAATCGAAGAGCGACTGACATTTTTATAGAATCTGATCTCAGGTCAGAATGGGTTTAATCAGACCAGTGTGTGTCCGGCGGAAACCTCGTATGAATCTGATCTCAGGTCAGAATGGGTTAAATATTAGTTAGATTTATTGGTGAGTGAACTATCTTTATAGGCTCACCGTGCTACACTTTTTCACCTTCTGCAGCGGACAGGATGACTGTATCAGGCCTGTATAGGCCATAAGGCAATCAATGCTGCGGTGTCAAGCTGCGCTAAATGTGACCCCGCAGCGATGGCTGTGCCCAGCTGCTATTGGCCACCCACCCAGCCCCCCCTCCATGGATGTGTCTCTACTGTAATACACTGTACATACAGTATACATCATCATCAGTGATCCTGTGACAGCCATATTATTGGTGTGTGTGTGTGTGTGTGTGTGTGTGTGTGTGTGTGTGTGTGTGTGTGTGTGTGTGTGTGTGTGTGTGTGTGTGTGTGTGTGTGTGTGTGTGTGTGTGTGTGTGTGTGTGTGTGTGTGTGTGTGTGTGTGTGTGTGTGTGTGTGTGTGTGTGTGTGTGTGTGTGTGTGTGTGTGTGTATCTAGTATCATGGCTACCGGACACACCGCGGGCATCTGTCTGGCTGCTAAGCAGTGCGTGTGTGTGTGTGTGTGTGTGTGTGTGTGTGTGTGCGTGCGTGCGTGCACATCTTGGCCGTAGCTGCAGAGCCCGGTGAGTGTCTGGCGGATCGGCTTGGCCCAGAGAGAGAAACGTTTACCCAGGAAGCTGTTATAGGACTCTCCTCTCCCCTCCTCTCCTCTCCTCTCCTCTCCTCTCCTCTCCTCTCCTCTCCTCTCCTCTCCTCTCCTCTCCTCTCCTCTCCTCTCCTCTCCTCTCCTCTCCTCTCCTCTCCTCTCCTCTCCTCTCCTCTCCTCTCCTCTCCTCTCCTCTCCTCTCCTCTCCTCTCCTCTCCTCTCCTCTCCTCTCCTCTCCTCTCCTCTCCCCTCCCCTCCCCTCCCCTCCCCTCCCCTCCCCTCCCCTCCTCTCCTCTCCTCTCCTCTCCTCTCCTCTCCTCTCCTCTCCTCTCCTCTCCTCTCCTCTCCTCTCCTCTCCTCTCCCCTCCCCTCCCCTCCCCTCCTCTCCTCTCCTCTCCTCTCCTCTCCTCTCCTCTCCTCTCCTCTCCTCTCCTCTCCTCTCCTCTCCTCTCCTCTCCTCTCCTCTCCTCTCCTCTCCTCTCCTCTCCTCTCCCCTCCCCTCCCCTCCCCTCCCCTCCCCTCCTCTCCTCTCCTCTCCTCTCCTCTCCTCTCCCCTCCCCTCTCTCCTCATGGCAATAAAGCCAATTGAATTGAATTGACAGGTCATAGATAGGAATGAGACAGACAGACAGACAGACAGACAGAATGAATCAGAGAATACCAATACCCAATCAGCATGTTTGACTGCCATGCTGTGTGTTATATCAGAAGATCATTGCAGGATGATGGAGAATAAGTGTGCATATACAGGCTTTAGTTGGGCTGTGGACGGTGGAGTGTGGATTGACTGCAGTGCAGTCTCTTGTTGTGGGTCTGAAGGATATCGAGTTGTTTTGTTCTGTTTCTGGTTCTGAATGCTGATTTCCAGTGAGTCCAGAGGGGATGGTCGACTACCTTTTCTACTGACAAAAACAAATGGAAACTCTAAATGAAAACGAATCTATGATGACTAAAACTAAGACTAAATATACTGACAATTTCGTCGACAAATAAAAACTAGACTAAAATGTTAGGAAGGGACTAGTGGACAAGAGATCCACTAAGTCATTTTATTCTTGGTTGCATGCTAAAAATAGCTGATCTACAAGCTCACGCGTTGTGAGCTTGTAGATCGGCTATTTTCAGAAAGTGTAAAAACACTCATTACGACGGCATCAAGGCCCACCAAAACACATTTTAGTCTAGACTAAAACTAGACTAACACTAAGACATTCCAAGTGACTAAAATGTGACTAAAACTAAATGAATTTTCAGTCCAAAGACTATGACTAAACTAAAATAGAAATTTGCTGCCAAAAACAAAACTGCTTCTAAATCCTGACAGTTTTCTGAAAAAGCTATGTTTCTATGTCAGTCGTTCTTCGATTTTTCAAAATAGCAGATCTACAAGCTACGCTATGAGCTTTTAGATCTGCTATTTCTCAATAGCTAAAGTATAACAAGGGGTTCCCGCCCAAAATGGGTCAATACGGAACCAGCATTTGATGAGATTCTTGCCTCGAGAAGTTCCTGGGTTCGATTCCCGCTCGGGGCGCTGTGCATGCTGGCGGCGCTGTGCATGCTGGCGGCGTGTTTCCTCCTCCGCGTCATCAGTGTCCATACCCGAAGGCGGGGTTGGCGAAAGGGCCTTTCTGTGTGGAGTTTGCATGTTCTCCCCGTTTCCCCTAGGGTAGGTACCCTCACATGTTCTCCCCGTGTCCCCTAGGGTAGGTACCCTCACATCCTCACATGTCCCCTAGGGTAGGTACCCTCACATGTTCTCCCCGTGTCCCCTAGGGTAGGTACCCTCACATGTTCTCCCCGTGTCCCCTAGGGTAGGTACCCTCACATGTTCTCCCCGTGTCCCCTAGGGTAGGTACCCTCACATGTTCTCCCCGTGTCCCCTAGGGTAGGTAGCCTCACATGTTCTCCCCGTGTCCCCTAGGGTAGGTACCCTCACATGTTCTCCCCGTGTCCCCTAGGGTAGGTACCCTCACAAAAACATGCAGTAATCCTGGTCTCTAAACTGCCTCCCCTGGCCAGCCGGGGCGCCTGATGGAGGGGAAAGGAACTGGTCTCTATACTGCCTCCCCCTGGCCAGCCGGGGCGCCTGATGGAGGGGAAAGGAACTGGTTGGAATAACGTGTTCCTTCCACGCGCTACGTCCAACCAGGGAAACTCCCCCCTCTCAGGTGTAAAGGAGCAAGCTCGTAGCTTGTAGGTCTGCTATTTTTTTTTAAATCGAAGAACGACTGACATTTCTAGAATCTGATCTCAGGTCAGAATGGGTTAATCAGACCAGTGTCTGTCCCAGTGGAAACCTCATATGAATCTGATCTCAGGTCAGAATGGGTTAAAAACCCTGAGTACCTTTTCTGACTATAGACATCTCATTATACAACCGCCTCGTATTTCCCAACGAGGTGAACAACGGGTCATGTTTATGTTCATTGCTATCCATCAAATTATTAAATTGCATTATTTCTCCTTGTCTGTCACAGACTCGTACAGCAGGGGGAAGATTAATATCTGGTAATGATGTACAGTGTATAATACAGTGAACATAAAGGACAGTTCGAGGACAGGTCTTTGTTTTCACACAGTGATATTTATTTGCAAAGTCACGAGTATCTCTCCAACTATATGGATCCAGGCAAACTTTCGTGCGGTCGGTGGTGACGACACGGGGAACGCTGTACCATTTTTCAGTTTCTGTCTTTGGTCTGGCGGACATTTGAAGGTCTCCCTTCCGTCAGGCTCGCCCGCTCCGTCATGTGGAATCACATTGTGTGTGTGTGTGTGTGTGTGTGTGTGTGTGTGTGTGTGTGTGTGTGTGTGTGTGTGTGTGTGTGTGTGTGTGTGTGTGTGTAACAGACGTGATCTTGCGTTGTGTTATGAAGCACCATAGACCAGGATCTCAGCAGTGAGTAGATTTATTCCGTACAAAAGACAACGAGGCAATCGCTGCTCTGCTCTGACTTGTAAATAAGTTTTCCACAATATCAATTGCTGGAAATAAAGCAGATGCAGTACCATGAGAACACAGTATGTGTCTTTACAACTTTGGGTACATAAAATAATAGAATGATCTGCAGAGCAAAATAAACACAACCTACCGCTTCCAAAGCCAGTATGAAATGGGAAGTGCGGTAGGTTACGTCATTAGGTTATAGGTCATATAGGTTATGTCAACCGCCTGAACTCTTAAAGTGACAGAACATTGGATCACAATACAATATAATGCCTGGGCAAGTGGAAGCACTATTAACCATGTTACACGTGTGTGTGTGTGTGTGTGTGTGTGTGTGTGTGTGTGTGTGTGTGTGTGTGTGTGTGTGTGTGTGTGTGTGTGTGTGTGTGTGCTTGCGTAAATGTCAGTGCTATCTTTCTGCGCCAATGTGGAGCAAAACGCATCTGTTTCACCGTAGCTTTTAACCACTTTTTTTTAACCATTACTTTAAACTTCATAAAGCACCGGGAGACAGTGACGTGCTATATATGAGCTTGTAGATCTGGTATTTTTGAAAAACATATTTTGAGATGGGCGTCCGCAGCTAAAAATACAGATAATCTTTGGGTCCTTGACATGAAAAAGTTTGAGAACCACTGATACAGAAACACAGGTTTTTCCAGAAAACTGTATAATATTTGTAGAATCAGGTCCTCATGAGGTCAGAGATGGGCAGTATTTGAAATACGTATTTTAAATACTTTTTGTATTTTGTAATTTGTATTTCACTGGGATGGAAGAAATGAGATGTATTTTGTATTTAGATAAATTTTTTGACCCAGTATTTGTATTTTGTATCAAAATACATTTTCAATGTATTTTGCCCATCAGAGATGGGCAGTATTTGAAATACATGTATTTGAAATACGTATTTGAAATACTTTTTTTGTATTTTGTAATTTGTATTTCGCTGAGATGGAAGATGTATTTTGTATTTTGTATTTAGATAAATTTTTTGACCCAGTATTTGTATTTTGTATCAAAATACATTTTCAATGTATTTTGCCCATCTCTGCATGAGGTCTCCATGGGTTACAGCTAAAGGCCACTAACTCTATGCCCAGGAACCCCCTCCAGGCGCTGGGAATCTGCTCCGCCGTGCCCTGCCCTGCCCGTCTCACTGCTGTTTGGAATACTTTGTCATCAAACTATAAACTCAAATATCCGTGCAGATAAAAAATATCTTATAGATCCGTTGGGATGCGAGATATTCAAAGGCCTTGATCGTTCGCAGCATTTCATCTCCTGCCGTTTCAACAACTTACTTTGTGTTTCGTCTCTCTTATTTACTGTAGTCTGTGTGATCATTATCTTATCATTATCATCTTACCACGAATGGGAAATAGAGAGAGAGGAAAATGGAATTCGTAGTTATTTATTTTGCATTTGTGTGTTTGATCTGAAAGGCTCTTTTAACAGTTTCCGTGCTTTGAATGGATTACTCCAGGTTAATGTCGCTGCCATATCGGACATACGCGAGTT
>NC_139709.1:2145176-2160176 GCF_964188405.1 Protomyctophum parallelum
TCTGTAGATATTTATGTGCATTTCCTTTTGAATTAAATCACGTTGTTTCTAAATTGCTCGTTTTAAAGACATGCACACTATTGTTTGTTCTCAGTCAGTCGGCTCCTCCGTTCCAATGGTTCTTTTTTTTTTCTCTCTTAATTTCCTCCCCCTTTGCTGTGTGTGAGTGTTCATCTCTCACCACCACACGGCCTGGCTTTAATATCCAGATCTGGCAGCTGTAAGCAAACCAGTTCCTCTTCTTAAACTTCCTACTCACCCCCCCCCCCACCCCCCCCCCCCCCATATCTCTCTCTCTCTCTCTCATCTGAGAAGAAGTCCCCCTTTTCCTCATCAAAGAGCAGAGCCTGAGCGGCCACCTTGTAAAGTTCAAGAAAACAACAGTAAAACATAATAACTGGGTCCTACCAAAAGAAAAGGGGGGGATGGAGGGGAGGGACTGGCAGAAGAATATAGGAAGTAGAAAAGAAGAGACGGCGCACACACACACAAGCAGAGAGGTGTGAGTCAAAACAGAGCCCTCTAATTCAGCGCCCGCCTTGTTCGCGGCGGCAGCGAGAAAAAGCACAGCCACCTTCCAATTAATACAGCTGTGTCCTTTTGTTCCTCTTTATTATTGTTATACAATCACATGTCTCTGTTTGGTCTGTTAACAAGTCAAGGCGTAACAGAACGCAGGCCAAAAGACCAAGTTGGGCCCGGAGTTGTGCGGGGTAATAACGTACAATATGGATATTTCAGTATTTGAATAGATTATTAGACAGATTAAACAATAGATATGGCTAGTTTTAAGAGAGCGGATCTCTTGTTGCATGCACTAGAGTTCTCAAACTGCCAGAAGAGTCCTGACCCCGACCCCACGTTTGTGGGCCGGGTCCTAAAATGTATGCTAATTACTTGGGCCGGGCCTTGGGCCTGATCAGTTACAGTTAGTGTCCAGTTAGGGTCGGGCCTTCATTTTCAGGCCCGTTGAGAACTCTATACTATATGTGTGCACATCTGCCTTCCTGATGGAGATGGATGCAGTGCCTGCCTGGGTGAATGCTATTATGAGGGAATGCCGTTACCGGTTGCTGTTTGATTATTATCATGACCAGACAGTCCCACAAAAAGCCCTCGTAGTGCCATGACCTAAACCCGACAGGAAGTCAGAGACTCACCCGCCTACATTGTGCTCCTCCACCACTGAAACTAAAGTTCAAATGCATGTTTGACACACTTTGTCACTTTGCGCAAACCACGACAAATAATTAAACCTTTCCGGGTCCATTTTGACCCTTTCACAGTTAGATGAACACTCCAGATTTCATGGTGTACTGCATACATGGGCAACTTCACTTAATTCAGACTCAATCAGACTACTGATATATTATTGCTTTCAGCTGTTACAATTGCAAACATGACCGCTTTTATTACTTCAGCTTATATCAGTAGCTTAATGACTAGTATTAAAATGCTATCGTCTGTTTTCTATGTATTTGTATTTAGTTCATAAAGTCAACATAACTACAACTAAATGCATTTGGAATAAATAAAATCTTACTTTTCAAGATTCCAATTAAAAAATAGCAAAAATAGCTGATCTACGTGTCACACTACGCGTGTTTTGAGATCGGCTATTTTTGCTACGACAGTAATATGCAATGTTGCCCTCTGGAGTGAGTGTGGCAATATAGTGTTCTCTCCATCGTCAAAGTTGCCCAACTTATCCTTATAAGAAAGTATATGATGTTGAGACAATAAAGACTATTATTATCATTATTATTGAAGGTGGTAACAGTCCATTTGCTCAGTACAATATTTCGAGGGCATTTAGTTGACACAATGAAATAAAAATGGTGATAGTATTCCGTGTGGGGCAGACAGCCTGTCACAGCCAGATTTGGGAGACCAGTAGCTTTGTTGTTGCAAGGAAAGCGGTAAAATGAGACTTTCGTGGTTGTTTTCGTCTCAGATTTAGTCAGACGGAGGGACACAGTATAACTCTATGGGGACACAAAAGCAACACAAAAGTAGGACCCGGAAGTATCTCTGGAGGTGGCGCTCACGTCACGGCTAAAATACTGAATTGCCATCAATGGCGTAAGAATAAATGGCACCCTTTTCACATTGGCCTATGATGGCACCACCAGGAGGCCACAACACTGACCTGGCCTGGTGGAGACCTGTTCCCTGAGGGGCACTTTTTCTAGTTTCTCTCTCTCTCTCTCTCTCCCTCTCTCTCTCCCTCTTTTCCTTGAATGCTGGTTCTCCTCTCCACCTGTCTCCTTTGCTGGTTTGCCTATCATTGTCTGTTTTACCATAATCTCTCTATCTCTCTTTTTTCCCCGCACTGCTTTCCATCAGGCTTCTTATCTCTCCAACAGCACCCCCCCCCCTCTCTCTCTCTTTCTCTCTTCTCCATTCACTCTTTTTTTCTCTCTTCCCCTTTGGACCCCTACCTCTCCCTCCCCTCCTCTCTCTCTCTCTCTCTCTCTCTCCGTGCTGTCCATAAATTGTTCAGCGTGTGGTATTTACAGTATGTGGCCGGACGCCAGGTTTCCATTAGGTCCTCCGTTCCCCGGAGACGGCGCCGGTGGCCTGGGATGTGTTGCATCTGGGGGAGGGGGGGGAGAGAGAGGGGGAGAGGGAGAGAGAGAGAGAGAGAGAGACAGACAGACAGAGAGGGGGGGGGGGGGAGAGCAGCGTTGCCATGTCTGCTTATTATAAGCCATGTTGGGCTTGTTGTTATTCAGTTTTTTTCTGTAAGTTCACTTGTAAACATTTTTCTTACTATAGTTGTGTGTTACTGCTTGCTTATAAATGGTGTATTCATTATTGTTTAGCAAGGTGGTTCTCAAACAGTTTCATGTTGAATACCGTACAATTATTATACATTTCTGAATAGGGCACTCAGGGGACCAATCCCCCCCCCCCCTCACCACACACACAAACACCAGATATGCATTGTTAAAATGTTTAAACATCTATCTATCTATCTATCTATCTATCTATCTATCTATCTATCTATCTATCTATCTATCTATCTATCTGATCTACAAGCTCACAAAACCTTGCGACGCTTTGTGAGCTTGCAGATCTGCTATTTTCAAATGGCCGGTCTATAGGTTTAAAGTGGCCTATTCGTTGCTTCTTTTGGGCTCATCTCCATAGACCCATGGTTGCTTATTTCTTTCTGAAAATGTGTCAACACCGGAATTCAAAATGTTCTTGAGTAAAGGTAGAACAGTATTGGCATCAAAGTGTACTTAAAGTACCAAAGGTTTTCAAACGTATAAGAAATCTTTTGAAAATAGCCAAAATGTGTAATAGGGCTGAAGTGGTCAATGTAGCCTATGTTTTGTAATAATAATCAAAATCTACAAAATAATAGTAACACATGCAGTGGAGTACAAAAGTACATTATTTGGATCTGAGATGTACCGGAGTAGATCAAATCAAAAGTACAGTACTTAAGTAAATGTACTTACGGTAGTTGCTTTCCACCAGGTTGCTGAGTGCTTTGTAGATGAGCAGAATGTTGCAGTGAATTTTGTAGTGAATTGTATGACTACTGGTTTCAGTCATTTCGATTCCCACAGAAGCCTTCTGTGGTAGCATGCTGTGCGCCGGAAATAGCAGATCTACAATCTTTTAGCTTAGAGGCATCTTCCAGAAACATGAATGGTCTCAGATCAATACAGTCTTGAAATTTTAATTTAGCTTCATTCCATTAACATATCGTTTTGTTTTGTTTCACGCCTCCACCACCACCAAACCAAACCTAGGTGCGCTGGTCCGACGTGGGCGGCATGGAGGAGGTGAAGCTCAAACTGAGGCAGGCCGTGGAGTGGCCCCTGAGGCACCCCGAGGCCTTCGCCCGCATGGGCATCCGGCCCCCGAGGGGGATCCTGCTCTACGGGCCCCCCGGCTGCTCCAAGACCATGATCGCCAAGGCCCTGGCCAACGAGAGCGGCCTCAACTTCCTGGCCGTCAAGGTGAGATGAAACCTATAGCCCCTAACCCTATAGCAAACATTAAAGGTTTTATGACATTCATTTTCATTTTTTTTTCTTTTTCTTTTAGGTTTTATGACCTCAATTACACCCAAAAAACCTGAACTTTGAACATTCAGTGGATTTTCTGTGGTCTGAAGTTTTCTTTGGGGTTTTTTGGGCCTTTTGAGCTACAATGAAAACAGGCAACACAGTGAAACAGTGACATCTGCTGGCAAATCCCATTGACATATATGGGATTTGCAGTAAGTGATGTCACTTACTGCCGGCAAATCAGAGCACCTGTTTGAGCCAGAAAACCCCACATCACAGAAAATCTACTGAATGTTAAAAGTTCATGTTTTTTGGGTGCAATTGAGATTAGAAAACCTAAAAAAACAAGAACAATTCCAAAACCTTTTTTTTAATGTCACAATCCCTTTAAATATGCATTATGTCATGGTTAAAAGTATTGTGTTGCTGTATTAACTAAGTTTGCCTGGGACCTCCTGGGCCCCTCACAAAGACCCCTGCCAGATACACTACTTTTAGACAAATATTAGGATCTTAGCTTGCTTATGATTCTTGATGACTGTTTCTATATTTTTATGTATTACCTTATATTGTTCCTGCCTACTGTAAGTTACTCTGGATTAATAGCATTTGCTAAATGCCTAAATTGTAAATTGAACAACATCTTTTATTTAGAAACGTATCAAGTATGGATATATTTTGCAGTCCATTGGCCCACGGCCCTGTCAACCCTCTCTCTCTGCATTGGGTTTGGATATATTTTGCAGTCCATTGGTCCACGGCCCTATCAACCCTCTCTCTCTGCATTGGGTTTGGATATATTTTGCAGTCCATTGGCCCACGGCCCTGTCAACCCTCTCTCTCTGCATTGGGTTTGGATATATTTTGCAGTCCATTGGCCCACGGCCCTATCAACCCTCTCTCTCTGCATTGGGTTTGGATATATTTTGCAGTCAATTGGCCCACGGCCCTATCAACCCTCTCTCTCTGCATTGGGTTTGGATATATTTTGCAGTCAATTGGCCCACGGCCCTGTCAACCCTCTCTCTCTGCATTGGGTTTGGATATATTTTGCAGTCAATTGGCCCACGGCCCTGTCAACCCTCTCTCTCTGCATTGGGTTTGGATATATTTTGCAGTCAATTGGCCCACGGCCCTGTCAACCCTCTCTCTCTGCATTGGGTTTGGATATATTTTGCAGTCCATTGGCCCACGGCCCTGTCAACCCTCTCTCTCTGCATTGGGTTTGGATATATTTTGCAGTCCATTGGTCCACGGCCCTGTCAACCCTCTCTCTGCATTCGGTTTGGATATATTTTGCAGTCCATTGGTCCACGGCCCTGTCAACCCTCTCTCTCTGCATTGGGTTTGGATATATTTTGCAGTCCATTGGCCCACGGCCCTGTCAACCCTCTCTCTCTGCATTGGGTTTGGATATATTTTGCAGTCCATTGGCCCACGGCCCTATCAACCCTCTCTCTGCATTGGGTTTGGATATATTTTGCAGTCCATTGGCCCACGGCCCTATCAACCCTCTCTCTGCATTGGGTTTGGATATATTTTGCAGTCCATTGGTCCACGGCCCTGTCAACCCTCTCTCTGCATTGGGTTTGGATATATTTTGCAGTCCATTGGTCCACGGCCCTGTCAACCCTCTCTCTCTGCATTGGGTTTGGATATATTTTGCAGTCCATTGGTCCACGGCCCTGTCAACCCTCTCTCTGCATTTCATTCACTTCAGACCCCTGAAGGACTCTGTCGTCTGACCTTTGACCCCGTGTTTGTCCTCTCTCATTCATCGCCCCGTTCTCTCTGTCTCCACCCCTCCACTCTCCCCAAACCTCCCATTGTCACCCCCCCCCCCCCCCACAGCACCCCAGCCTCCCTCCCGCCCACCCGCCCGCCCGCCTGCCCGTCAGGCCCTCGCTGATGGAGGTTGATTGATCAGCTGGGCGATTTGTTGATTGGTTGGATATTTAGGCCACTGTTGCCGTGTTGCGATTGTCAGGATGTGACAGCAGTTCTCAGCCAGTGTCATTTAAGCTGTGGGTCAAACGAGGATGTTTTCTTTGTTTGAAACATGCACGCACGTACACATGCACGCACACAGCATGCACACACACATGCACGCAACAGGGTTAACTTGTTTTTGTATGGCTTTTTTCTTCCCATTCTTAGGACTGGATTATTTCAATTCTGTTTGGATGGAACGGCGTAATTCTATATTGACGTATTGATACTTTTTGCTTAAGTAGATCAATTGAGTACTTTTTTTCTTTTCTTCTTTTCCACTACTGGTTGTTTGGCAGACAGAGGGCTGCGGCAGAGTAGTATCAGGTTTTTCCAGTGCGGTGGTGTGCTCTGACAGAGATATGTTATCCACATTTAAATGTGGACTCTTTAAGGCTCAGCCACTTCCTCTGCGTGAAAAGCCCTATTATCAGTCTGTCAATGTCAGCTTCCTTCCCCTGCAACCACACGCATGCGCGCGCGCGCACGCACACACACACGCACATACACACACACACACACACACACACACACACACACACACACACACACACACTCGGCTTAGTCCATGGGCTTTGAAAGCACCGTGTATTTGCCCCATGGCTCTGTCCCAGAAAGAGAACCTGGACCATAATGTGTCAGTCAGTCAGTCTCCACACTTATCTGAGGAGACAGAAGACTTGCGAGTGAAGAGTCTACTCTCCCACACAAAACGCACGTACAGTACACACACACACACACACACACACACACACACACACACACACACACACACACACACACACACACACGCACACGCACACACACATAATCGCACACACACCCTGCCAACTCAGAGGTGTTGAAAGGGTGGATCGCAGAGCCAGGAAGTACTACTGATGGCTGAGTGGATGTTTATCTGCCTCGGAGGGGGGGGGGGGGGAAGAGAGAGAGAGAGAGAGAGAGAAAAGATAAAGACAGCCGTTTGCTTGAGCAAGGCACTAGCCCAGTGGTTCTCAAACAGTACTGTAACATCATGTACTATACTGTGCTCGTACTGTACTGTACCCAGCCCCATGTCACAGAAATTAAGAATTGAAATTCCGTACATACACGCCTAGAAAACCCCAAAATCCGTACATATCACATGACTGCTGTTTTCACGGCGACCGAGGCGTGGCTTTCACTAGTACGGACGGAAGTGCTATTTCAGCTTGGCTGGGGCGGGCTGGGTGAGTCGGGGTTTGACATTGTTTAGCCTACTATTCTGTCCATATCGGGTTACAACTCGGACGGGGCTGAGTCGGCTCTACCGAACGTCGCAGCGCCTGACACGGCAACTCGTGGCCCCTTTAGGGCCGCTAGGCGGTGTCTCCCATCGCTCAAGCACACACTCACTGTAACCATAGCATAGGCTAACATTAGCTTTAGTGCACACTGTTTACCTTTTGCCTGAAACGTTTACATGTCGGGAGCGATGCAAGACAAAGTCACACATGACATCCGAACTTTGGATGGATGACCTTCACCAAGAACAGCGCTCCTAGATACTGTCAGCATTTAGAAGGGATTTGTAGAATCGTCCTCGGGGTCTAAATGGGTTAAAGTACAAAAAGTACTCATTATGCACAATGTCCCATTTCCAGTTTTCAAATTAAACACCTTTTAAAAATAGCAGATCTACAAGCTCACCCCAGCTAAATAATGGGAGAGTTGGTAACCAAATGGACCCATATGGGTTTCATTTTACGCTCCCAAGAGTGAAATGATTGTTAAATATCTGAATTACTTAATTTTACAAGAAGTCTACATAATTAGAGAATATAGAATAATTGTTATTTTGATTTTTTTTGTTATCTTTCCTGTATATAAAATTGAAGAGATTAATTTTGATAATGAGTAGTTTAAGTTGAAGCACAGAAGTCGGCGACTAATTATTTAATTAGAGAGGGGTGGGAGTACATGCGTTTTTACTTCTTCTCACTCCTTTTCGGATATGCTTAAGAGTTTTTTTTCGTCTTTTTCTTTGTTTCGTTTTCTTATATTTTCTTATATATTTATATATTTTTTAATTGTTCCTCCTTGTAATTAGGAAATGCAAAGGATTGTTTCAGTTTTTATTTATTTTCATTGGCATATTCGAAATAAACATGACAAACAAACAAACAAACAAAGTTGGTAACACATCAATACAGCATGGAATTATGGACGAAAACAAACACATCTTTAGTCTGGGGTCTGAGAGGCTAGATGTCATGAAATGTGGCTCAAATGCAGAATAAATAGTGGGCCCTGGTATCAAAAAGGTTCAAGACCACTGCTTTAAGGCGTTGCCTGCTTAAAACTACGAGCGTAGCGTCTCTGTCAGGTCTTATTTAAGATTGTGTCGTCATGACAATGAATCACAGCCATCTGATGATAATGCTGTTCATGTGGTCGTTTGACATTACTCCTCCCAGCAGATGTCTTGAACAAGATGTCCCGACCATATGTTTTCTGCAGCATTCCCCCCCCCCCCCCCCCCCCGTTTATTTCACAATCCCACATTTTTATTAAAAAATAAAAAATAAAAAATCTTTTCCCCGGGAAGAATAACTCTATCGTTGCTGTCGGGCAGAAACCTCTTATCTCCATATTTTAACTTTTTTGTGTTGTAAATTAACGCCATGTACATGATCATACGACAGCGTCGTTAGGTGTTTCATAATGCCTTTTCTTTTCCCCTATAGATAGATTAATCCCCCTATGAACATACAATGACATTTTGCACTAAACAACATTTCATTGTATGTTTCATACAGTGACAAATAAAGATGTTATCTAAGGCCCAGCCAGAAACCTTGTTGCATCATTCAAGCTTTTTTTTTCCCCTTTTTTTTTCAGGGCCCAGAGTTATTGAGCAAGTACGTGGGAGAGTCTGAGCGAGCTGTGAGAGAGGTATGTTTTATAATCGGTTATGATCCAGTCTGATGAAAACGAGGGCATAACCTCTTATAGTCTCGTCCTGTCCAGACCGGGATATTGCAGATGTACTGAGATGTAGTGGCGTAAAGGTCCACAAGATTCGTTACACCACCAAGATACCCATGTACCTGTCTAAATACTTCCTTAATGTAAACGAAGTCCACACCCACAACACCAGAGGGAGTGCAACAAACCATGTACAACCCAGATTCGGCACAAACAAGGGACTAAATTCTTTTCGCTCCTACGTATGCCACCAAAATGTGGAACGCCCTACCAACAGTCATTAAGACATGTGAATCCCTTGACTCCTTCAAAACCGCTCTCAAAGGGCACCTACGGATGGCTGCAATTCGAAACTGGCCTCTGTAAAATCTGAATCCCCCCCACCCCCCACCCCCCCATTTCCCCTCACTGTATATGTATTTCCCTTTTTGCTTCCTATATGATGAATTCCTGTTCTGTTCTTTAGCTACATAGAAATGTCTATTTGTATGTCTCTAAATGTTTTGATGAATTGAACAATGTGGACCCTGTTGTAAACAAGTGTAATGCTTAATTGGGTCGTCCACTCACAGTTAACAGTCTTTGTATTGAGTTTGTGCTTGAAATGTACTGTAAATTCTGCAAACTGTTAATAAATATTTCAATCAATCAATCAATCAATCAAAGGTACTGGAAATTGGAAAGACTGGTTCCATTTGATTCCATTTGAACACTCTCAGACTCACAGACCTGTTTTTCAGGGCTATCTATGTATGTGTTTCTGGTCATATTATTTTCTGCCCACAAAAAAAAGTACTGTACCTATGTAGGCTACTTAGTAACCTCCCACCACTGGTCTCGCTCTGCTCTGATGTGGCCATGTTATGTATTGTGTCTGACTCTGGTCTGACACGGACATGTTATGTATCCTATCTGACTCTGGTCTGACACGGACATGTTATGTATCCTATCTGACTCTGGTCTGACACAGACATGTTATGTATCCTATCTGACTCTGGTCTGACACGGACATGTTATGTATCCTATCTGACTCTGGTCTGACACAGACATGTTATGTATCCTATCTGACTGGTCTGACACGGACATGTTATGTATCCTATCTGACTCTGGTCTGACACGGACATGTTATGTATCCTATCTGACTCTGGTCTGACACGGACATGTTATGTATCCTATCTGACTGGTCTGACACGGACATGTTATGTATCCTATCTGACTGGTCTGACACGGACATGTTATGTATCCTATCTGACTCTGGTCTGACACAGACATGTTATGTATCCTATCTGACTCTGGTCTGACACGGACATGTTATATATCCTATCTGACTCTGGTCTGACACGGACATGTTATGTATCCTATCTGACTGGTCTGACACAGACATGTTATGTATCCTATCTGACTCTGGTCTGACACGGACATGTTATGTATCCTATCTGACTCTGGTCTGACACGGACATGTTATGTATCCTATCTGACTCTGGTCTGACACGGACATGTTATGTATCCTATCTGACTGGTCTGACACGGACATGTTATGTATCCTATCTGACTGGTCTGACACGGACATGTTATGTATCCTATCTGACTGGTCTGACACAGACATGTTATGTATTGCGTCTGACTCTGGTCTGACACGGACATGTTATGTATTGCGTCTGACTCTGGTCTGACACGGACATGTTATGTATTGCGTCTGACTCTGGTCTGACACGGACATGTTATGTATTGCGTCTGACTCTGGTCTGACACGGACATGTTATGTATTGCGTCTGACTCTGGTCTGACACGGACATGTTATGTATTGCGTCTGACTCTGGTCTGACACGGACATGTTTTGTCTCCCAGGTGTTTAGGAAAGCCAGAGCCGTGGCCCCCTCTATCATCTTCTTCGATGAAATCGACGCCCTCGCTGGTGAAAGAGGAAGGTCAGTGAGTTGCCTTTTTTTACTCCTAAAACGAGTGATCCAACATCGGTGCCCTTTTGAGAAGAAAGAACCCCCAACATCCCACTTCACGTTTTAGATAAGTCTCTGTGTGTAGAGACTGTTGTCATTTCGTCTTTGCAGTCGCGCAAATTTATCCTAATATAAATAGAAATCATCTAAGCATATATAGCTTGCTGCTTAATAGAAATGGATATTAAAAAGTTCAATGTAAAGATATTTTAAAATATGTTTTTGTGAACAGAAATGCCAGTTTCCTTGCTGATTCCGGGAGCTGTAGTTCCAGACTAGCATTTGGAAACGATAGAATTCAATATTCTTCCACAATACATCATCTCTGGCTACGCGAGACTGTTAAAATAAATAAATAAATAATACATCACTGAAGTCGTCATATATCAGCGATTCAGATTCCATTCCATTCCATTCTCTTGCATGGTGTACAGTACCTTAGTGGGTCTTTCTGTAGTGGCATTTGGGGGAGAGGAGAGCAGGCTTAGTGTCCCATTGGCCGTGGGGCTTGGTGTCCCATTGGCTGTGGGGCTTGGTGTCCCATTGGCTGTGGGGCTTAGTGTCCCATTGGCCATATAGGGCTAGTCTTCCATTGGACTTAGAGGCCAGCCAATCATGAAAATCTCACCGCTCTGCAAGCTGATAATTAAATAACTAGCGTGTTACTATACTCTCGTTTTCAACGCTGGGGTCATTGTCTGTCAGAAATGAGTAATGCACATTCTGGAATACTGGAATCAACTGAAATGTGTCTGTGGCCTGTGTCACTAGTCCCCCCTCACTCGCCCCTCTTGTTTTTCACAATGACTCACTTATTGTGAACGGACAGCACCACCGACATTACCCCGAACGAAGGGAACTCCACTCTGCATGACTGCACTGTCAAAGCCCACTTTTCGTGTTCCCATGACGCCCAACAAGACTTTGGGACTTCTTTTTCTTTTTTTGGTGTGTGTGTGGGGGGGGGAGACGGACGGACGGACGCACAAAGTGCTTATGTTGTCCGGAGGACGTTCAATGGGATGGCACTGGGAACATCTGTGGCTTAAAAGAAAGAGAGAGAGAGAGAGGGGGTGGAGCGGACTCACAGATACCTCTTTGTGTGCGTCCAGTCCATCAGTCCATGGCAGATGGAGGGAAGGCCTGGACCAGGGGTCACCAACATGTCCTTACATGGACAAATGTGTCCGTGGCAAAGACTAGGTCTTGTTCTAGATTTTCTCTTTTACACACCATTATATTGTTCTTATTTTGATCATAACACCAACTTACTGAATGTCAAGTCTCCAGATATGGCAATTATTTATTATGAGACTATGGCATATTAGGAGATCAACTAGTACTAGTGGTTCTCAAATGAGTTAAGGGCCGTTTGGTTCCATTTGAACACTCAGAGTTACAGAACTGTTATTCAGGGGTATCTATCTATGTGTTTCTGGTCATATTATTCTCCGCTCATTTTTTATGTCCGTGGCAAAGATGGAAGGATAAGGATAAGGAAAACTTTATTGTCCATCAAATTGACATAAAATGGAAATTTGTCTTTGGCAGACCGACAGTCAGTTACAACAATAAAACATTCGATAAAATACACAGATGCATTCAAATACTATATAAAATGCATTCACATAAACACGGCAATGTTTATGGAATGTTGACAGGAATGTCCACCACATGCCAGCATGACGATGAGCCCTGGCCTACGGATCTCATTGGCCCTCTGCAGATTTAGTCTGGCACCTCTGAGTTGTGATTGGATTTCACTCCCTCCGAAGTATAGTGAGGGACCAGTCAGGGTCCAGTATAGTGAGGGACCAGTCAGGGTCCAGTATAGTGAGGGACCAGTCAGGGTCCAGTATAGTGAGGGACCAGTCAGGGTCCAGTATAGTGAGGGACCAGTCTGGGGCCAGTATAGTGAGGGACCAGTCTGGGGCCAGTTTAGTGAGGGACCAGTCAGGGTCCAGTATAGTGAGGGACCAGTCAGGGTCCAGTATAGTGAGGGACCAGTCTGGGGCCAGTATAGTGAGGGACCAGTCAGGGTCCAGTATAGTGAGGGACCAGTCAGGGTCCAGTATAGTGAGGGACCAGTCAGGGTCCAGTATAGTGAGGGACCAGTCTGGGGCCAGTTTAGTGAGGGACCAGTCAGGGTCCAGTATAGTGAGGGACCAGTCAGGGTCCAGTATAGTGAGGGACCAGTCTGGGGCCAGTTTAGTGAGGGACCAGTCAGGGGCCAGTATAGTGAGGGACCAGTCTGGGGCCAGTTTAGTGAGGGACCAGTCAGGGGCCAGTATAGTGAGGGACCAGTCAGGGGCCAGTTTAGTGAGGGACCAGTCAGGGGCCAGTTTAGTGAGGGACCAGTCTGGGGCCAGTTTAGTGAGGGACCAGTCAGGGGCCAGTATAGTGAGGGACCAGTCAGGGTCCAGTATAGTGAGGGACCAGTCTGGGGCCAGTTTAGTGAGGGACCAGTCAGGGGCCAGTATAGTGAGGGACCAGTCTGGGGCCAGTTTAGTGAGGGACCAGTCTGGGGCCAGTTTAGTGAGGGACCAGTCTGGGGCCAGTTTGAGGGACCAGTCAGGGTCCAGTATAGTGAAAGACCAGTCAGGGGCCAGTTTAGTGAGGGACCAGTCAGGGTCTAGTATGCAATTATTATGGGGCGGATTTTTGTTTTTATTTGCTTGGTGGAAATGTGCCATCCACACAGCGGTTCCAGACTAATATCTCTCAATGATAGGCTAATATCTACATTGCACAGAAAAGTGCTGCTAAACCGTTTTTCTTTTTTTTTTTTTTTTTCAGATATTTTTTGCGGCTTACGCCTTTTATTGGTTTTTTGAAGGGACAGACAGTAGGCTGACAGGAAACGGAAGAGAGATGGGGGAAGACATGCAGTAAAGGCCGTGTCGGGCTCGGGAGTCGAACCCGCGGCACACTGCGACTGGATTACCAGTCGGGTGCCCAGACGGTTACGCCACCGCCTGGGCCTAAACCGTTTTTCTACCAAACTCTTAGGATTTAGATTTAGAACATTGGTTTAGAACAGTGATTCTCAGACGTTTGTGTTTGAAAGGCAGCGTTAAGCCTCAGTTATAAATGGTGAATGGTTCAGTTTATATATCACCTTTATCCAAGGCACTTTACAGAGATTGTGCATTACATTCACCCATTCACACACACATTCATATGTGGCAGAGGAAACCATGCAAGGCACCAACCTGCACATCGGGAGCAATTAGGGGTTCAGAGTCTTGTTCAAGGACACTTCAACCCTAACTCTGGGGGAGCCTGGATTTGAACCGGGAACCTTGTGGTTCCCATCATCCGGTCACTCTACATACCCCTGACCCACTGACGCCCCAGTTGTACTTAGTTGCGGGCCCATTCCATGCTCAGCAAATAGCAGATCTACCAGCTCACTTGTGAGCTTGTATATCTGCTATCTACGTCCTGTAACACCAACGTGCAGCCGAGTATAAGTCAGGCTTTGTGGAACAACGGCCCTCTCACATGCAGAGAGGGAGGGAGGGGCCGCACCCGAGACCACTCTGCAGTGTGAGAATTGCACTTAGCGGCGATCGATCTATACAAGGTTATTTATTGGTCTTCGTTTCCTGGTGTGTTGTTTTTTTCATCTTTTATTTGTATTTTGGAGGGGCGCCTCTGGAGAGGGAAGCCTGGAGCTCTCTGGTGGAGCTATTGCCCCCGCGACCCGACTACGGATAAGCGGTTGAAGGTGGATGGATGGATGGCTAGTTTTATGTCAATGTGCCAACTGCCAACACAAACATTAAATGCCATTGACAATGAATGGTCAGCTTTGAGTGTTAATGTAAACACAAACATTGCGTAAACATAAACATTTGAAGACAAAGGTGAGGACGCAAAATTCTGATTGAGATGATGTATGATGATGTACGATGATAAGAGTGCCCCTTCACTTCAAACAGGTGTGATTTTTGTGGCTCACGCATGCCTGCGGGATTGGAAAAAAGTAATCAGCACAACCTGCGGACAGGAATTTGGGATTGATTTTAAGAGTAAAGAATAGCACCAATAGAAGTCCTGACGTCACTCGATCG
>NC_139709.1:2162676-2190176 GCF_964188405.1 Protomyctophum parallelum
GAGGTTAAATAAATGTTGCTTTTCTTTATCTTCAGCCACCTTTGTCCTCTGTTTTCCACTGTCTTCCTCTTTAGTAGCTGATTCATACGACCGACAGACAGACAGACAGACAGACTCTCTCCATCCCTCCCTCCCCACTTTCCTTTCATCCATGATTGATCAGGTTGAAGAGTTGCCCCCCCCACGCCCCCCTTTGTTCCTTTCCCCTCTTTCTTCCTGTTTGCTCCTTGATTGATGAGGTCATAGGTCATTCTGTCTTGTCTGACTCTCTCTCTCTCTCTCTCTCGCCACATCGGGGTGTGTTGCGTTCACACCTGCCTGGTAACACGGGTGTCCTTATCAAACCCCCTGTGGGTGGGGGTGGGGCGGTCTTAACCGGGCGGCTCGGCACCTGGAAGCGTGTCTTGTCAGCCTGACGGAGCTGACGGGGTCACAGGCTGAGGGTGACCCCTTGACCTTTTGTAGATCTGTTTCCACATGCACGTTGTACCTTTCAAGCTGGGAACGTCTCTGTGTCATCGTCACACACACACTCACTGACGGGTATTAATGAAACCAGGTAGGGTCGGGCCTTAATTTCCGGGCCTGTTGAGAACTCTAGTTTTCGCTGGCTGGCGGGGCAGGGCGGGCCCGGCTAGAGTTTGAAAGGGCAGGTATCAGTAAAAAGGGAGACATCGAAGTGGGGTAGGATCAACATATGGAATGTCAGAACATATATATGGACACCCTTTTGGTGTCTATATATGGAGATCTAAGGGTTTGAGGTCAGATGTAGAGTTTCTGGCCGCCTCCATGCAGATCTAGGTGATGATCCAGTCTTCTCCATGTATCGCTATCCAGGGTTTGATGAGGTCAGTCTCGTGATCTTCATATATGGAGTCGGCCATATATGGAGCCTGCAGGCATGATGGACTGCATGGCGCGGCCATATATGGTGGCGTGGCCGACTGACGGACGGGCTTTGCAGGTTTTCATAGTAATAAAATAACCCAAACCGCCAGAATAATTTTTCAGTGAAACCTCTACACTAACCGGCCTCAGGTATAAGTGGGATAATAAAGGGATATTGTGTCATTTGATATACGGGGGTCCCCAGTCCTGACTTCACAGTCTCCAGTCTGGCTCCCTGACTGTGTGAGACAGAGTTAAGATGCTCTGCCTGGTTTACCCAAGGGGTCAAGAGGGGTTACTTCCTCTTAGATTGCTTTTACAAGGAGGTGAGAATGCTCCCTTTTCCAACCCCGAGGGCACAACAGAACCCATGCTCGAACCGGTGTTGATTTCGTCAAACTAATACTATGACTACTATGACTACCATTTTTTCCACTGACAAAAACTACAGTATATGAAAACTATGATGACTCAAAGTAAGACTAAATATATTGACAAGTTTGTCAACAACTTAAAAACTAGACTAAAATGTTATAGGAAGGGACTAGTGGACCAGAGATCCAGTATAAGTAAAAGACAAAGTCATTTTACACTTGGTTGCATTCTGCATTTTGAATCCCGTACATGTTTACTTGTAACAGAGTATTGATACTTTTACTTGAGTAAAACATTTGAGTACTTTTTCCACCACTGCCTTCTTCTCTCTCTCTCTCTATCTCTCTCTCTCTCTCTCTCTCTCTCTCTCTCTCTCGTCTGCCGTCGTGGTCCTCCTGCCTTTATCTTTCCTCTACACTTCCTCTTCTCATCTCTCTAAAGCCAAAGCTTTCTTTAGCCCCTCTATCTCCTTATCCATCCAAGCCCATCTCTGGCCCTTTAATGAAATTTCCTGAGCGCTGATCAAAGACATATAGAGTCTGGGTCACATCAGTGAGGAGGAGGACACGCGTGGATGGGAAGTATACCAGGGCGCTACTTAAGCCCTGCCGTGCTCAGACACACAGCCATCTGTCCGTTGTCTCTTCTCCAACTGTCTGTCCTCGTCCCCCAGTCTCTCCCTCTCTCTCTCTCTCTCTCTCTCTCTCTCTCCCTCTCTCTCTGTGTTCCCCGTGAAATGGGCACTCGTTCAGAGCCCCGTGTGTCTGCCACCGCGAGCACTGTTTGATCCAAAGTGAATTGGGATTGTTGGGGGTGGGTGGGTGGAAGGGGGGTTTGGGGGGGGGGGGGGTTGGGCGGAGGGAGGTAGGGAGGGGTGAACGGATGCAGTGTGTGATTGTGAATTCTGATTGTGCACGTGAAAAAGACATTTATTATTATTTTGGCCAGTTCAAGACCTGAGGTCGACGCTGCGAATGCTGTCTAAAAATCACTTTGGATGTGATCTCTTAACCGTCTGAAGGGCCCGGACGGTGGGCCTTAGCGCTCACCTACAGCAGGCACTAGGCATGCTAATGCAGTCTGACAGTGTGTCGCAGGTTCGAATCCACGACAACCTTCTCTGCGCGTCACTCAGCCGTCATCTCTGTCTCCCCATTTCATGTCAGTCTACTACCTAAAAAAAACAGGCCGATCCTAGAAAAAAGAAAGAAAAAAGGTTTGAGAACCACTACATTGTACATAAAACATTGTACATTCCATCAAAGAGAAGCAGCATGGATCACTCGTGTATTGGATGTTTTTTTATTTTGTACCGACCGACACCGCCCTGGGTAAATAAGCTGTCCTGAGCACACACAGATGTCTGCCTGCCTCCCCTGCGTCTCTCTCTCTCTCTCTCTCTCTCAGGCTCCTCTGCTCCCTGGGAGGAGAGGAGAATTGATCCATCTGTGCGGTGTGGGCTGACTGACAAGCCACTTCCTCCTTCACCTCCGCAGACCGGCTGCTGTCTCATCTCAAACTCCATTAGTGGTGGAGGGGAAAGAGACACTCCCCTGTGCGTGCGTGCGTGCGTGCCTGCCTGCCTGCCTGCCTGCCTGTGTGCGTGCATGCCTGCGTGTCTACCTTCCCATTAGTCTGTTCGGTGTGTCCGTCTACACCTGCACATATTTTAACACATTTGTCGCTAATCACAGGTACAGTCCAATAAATGAATTATGTGAGGCGCTCGTCACAAGTGGGCTCGATCAGTCTCGCTATGAGAAAGCCTCGCTGTGTTTCATTTTTGGAACCGCTCCGGTGCCTATACAGACACGGCTGCTATGAGGCCTCATTTTAGCTTTTGTTTTAGCCGCGGCCTTTGCACGCCCTTTTCTCTGAAACTACAGACTTGCATTCCACCGGGTTACTCTCAAATCAGTTCTGTCCAATTATTATTTATTTCTTAATTTTTTTTATTGTTGTCTCCACCAGGCCGAAGGCATGGGGAGAGAGTATGTTTTGCACTCCGTGTGTGTGTGTGTGTGTGTCCGTCCGTCCGTCCGTCTATGTACAGCTAATCTCCGGCCCCGTTAACCCGGTCGGTGCACACAAATGTTGCACACAGCCTCCCTGGAGTCCAACGATGAACATTTGCCCCACATTTTCCAGAACGGCCTGTTATAGCGCCACCAGGAGGCCGACTTTTGAAAAACTTTTTTTTCTTCATATTACTCCCCCAGATTCTGTCCAAAAGTCCCGCAAATCGTTACACACATAGGCATGTGTTCAATCCAGATCTGTCCGATATTTCATATTGGCTTTCAAAGTTTGCAGGATTGGCCCATTTTGAACAAAAAAGCCTCAAATCATGAACGCATGCGTGCAATCTATGTGAAATCTTTCACAGACTCTCCTACTAGGCTGAGGAATATAACCCATCCTTTTCACATGCGTAAGAACAAATGGCACCCTTTTCACATTGGCCTGTTATAGCGCCACCAAGAGGCCACAACCTGACCTGCCCTGGTGGAGACCTGTGCCCCGAGGGGCACTTTATCTAGATTTTTGCTGGGTTCATCACTGAGCATCTCTTTATTATTTTTGAGAGTGTTGCTTGTGTTGCTGTGCTGGACATTCAGGACAGGAACCCCTTTTGGTGTTTTAAGCATTATGTTATTCAGCAGAACTACCCATTGGGTGGAAGGTGTGCTCTGTGTGTAGATGTTTTTCTCAGTGGTCTTTTGGTGCATGCCATCGCAGCTCTCCTCAGGGGAGGGAACTACTCCCAGTAACTCATGTGCATTCACAGCCATTATGGTGTACTGCTCAAGGTTGCCATGTCTGCTTTTTAATTAGCAGTAGATTATGTCCACTAAAACGATGGCGAAAAAAAATCCTAGCTTTTTTTCAGTGACAAAAACTGCTTAAAAACGTAATATTCATAACCGCAGAGTTGATTTATTGCACATTGTGCACTATTGTTCAGGGAAAATCAAATAAGAACTTAAGAGTGTTCAAGGCTTGCGTCCGTCGTCGGCCACCCAGAACAGAACACACTAAATGGATAGTTCCACTTCCTGAAAATAATCCTTTTAAACCTGAGTTACTGCAGGCCTGAAGCCCTGCAGGATTACTGATGTTTTAAACCTGAGTTACTGTAGCCTGAAGCCCTGCAGGATTACTGATGTTTTAAACCTGAGTTACTGCAGGATTACTGATATTTTAAACCTGAGTTACTGCAGTCTGTAGGCCTGAAGACCTGCAGGATTACAGATGTTTTAAACCTGAGTTACTGCAGGAATACTGATGTTTTAAACCTGAGTTACTGCAGGAATACTGATGTTTTAAACCTGAGTTACTGTAGCCTGAAGACCTGCAGGATTACTGATGTTTTAAACCTGAGTTACTGCAGGATTACAGATGTTTTAAACCTGAGTTACTGCAGGAATACTGATGTTTTAAACCTGAGTTACTGCAGGAATACTGATGTTTTAAACCTGAGTTACTGCAGGAATACTGATGTTTTAAACCTGAGTTACTTCAGGCCTGAAGATCTGCAGGATTACTGATGTTTTAAACCTGAGTTACTGCAGGATTACAGATGTTTTAAACCTGAATTACTGCAGGATTACAGATGTTTTAAACCTGAGTTACTGCAGGCCTGAAACCCTGCAGGATTACTGATGTTTTGATAGCTGCGTGCAGGCTAACTTTAGCATCTTTGCTTAACCCATGAAGACCTGGAACGCGTCTGTGTCACATTATAGCTTTGAACCAACCTTAAACATTATTTTAAACTTTAGCTGATGAAAAATAGCAGATCACTTTGAAAAATCGTGAAAACGTGTGCAAATCTTTTAATATATTATGCTTTCACAGCAAACGTTTTTGCTTCTGGAGGGTCCCTCGAACAATATATTTTCAGATAGGGGTCGGTGCCGGCGGCCAATTACATTTTGCGGTCCTTGCCATGAAATTGTTTGAGATCCACTGACAGAAACATAGGTTTTTCAGAAAACTGTTTTCTAAAAAAAAAAAAAAAAAAGGAAAAACAGGTCCTCAGGTCTTTATGGCTTAATGGCAGGATCTCCTATCCAGACTGGCTCACATCGACGTGTCTCAAATGAATCATATATGCTTAAAATGCTATGGTACATGGCCATAATTACGAGCATTCAACAGAAATAGTGTGAGGAGGAAAAAACGTATAGGCTGACTAGAGCAGTGGTTCCCAAACAATTTCATGTCAAGGACACCCACATTGATACTCAATAGCCCGCGTACCCCCCATTTGAACATATACGCCAGGGACCCCCATAAGAGAAGATTTGTACGGCTCTAGCAGTGATTCTCCACCATTTTAATTTCAATGACCCCCAGTTTGACATGCATTAGTCTACTCTACGGACACCCATTTAATGGCATTTCTATCTCTGGGACCCCAATATATATTGTAAAATCAATGTCAATTTTGAGAGTGTACAAATGGACCCAAGTTCCATTTGTACACTAACACTTACAGACCCATAAGGGTCCATTTGGTATTTTGGTTCCAAACTATCATTTGCTGGTGACCCCCTGGAACTCCCTCAAGGACCCCTGGGGGTCCCCGGGACCCCACATTGGGAACCACTGCCGTAAAGTGCCTTGAAGCTCCAGAACTTTCCTATACTCTCAAACATACGCACACAATTCATGTTGTGTTTACAAGACACCGCAGGCCTTTTCCCCCCTCTGGTCAATCCACCAGCAAGCAGCTAGTACACTTTTAGCTCCTCCAAGAAGCACACAGACTAAAAAAAGACTTGAGGTCGACTGGGCTCTGTGCAGATCTGCTCAGGCCTCAGTTCATTCCGTAGCCTTGATTACAGTGTATGGTTCCGCTCAAGACAAACAAAGCCTCGGCTAAATGCGGGGACGAGGCCAATTGGTCCCGTCCCGAATTAGGGACGGAGGGGAAATGGGAGAGAAACCAATTAGGAAGACGGAAGCCACTAATTAAAAGCTACATGCTCTACAGATTGCATCAATTTTATTTTCCTTAGCAGCGGGGCCGGGGCCCATAATTTCAGAGCTCACTTTGTATGCTCGCGCACATTCCAAGGCATGCTGTCTTGTGTTTGGAAAGGCCTCAGAATGCATAGAGGCAGCACTGTCCCAATCTCTCTCTCTCTCTCTCTCTCTCTCTCTCTCTCTCTCTCTCTCTCTCTCTCTCTCTCTCTCTCTCTCTTTCTCTCTCTCGCTCCGTGCCTTGTTGGTAGTTGAGGAATGGAGGAATACAAAAAAAATGCACAAACCAAGGGAATGGGATTTGGGGGGGGGTGGGGGACTTATAAAGCTCCCGGAGACAGCAGCCCCAGCTTATATGAATAGACGAGCAAACCATTCATCAGGGGTTTTCAACAAGAGCGTGTTTGCCGAAATATTTCCCCTTCCTGGATTAGGTTCTGTGGACGACTGCCAATACGTCTCTACCGAGTGTTATGAGTCGGAGATTGCATTATGCTGGAGTGGTTTGGGTGGTTAACCAACACGGTTGCCTTTGGACGGCTTACGGGGGAAACGCTGAGCCACCTGAGCAAAGCCACAGGGCTGTACGGTACGGGCCCCACAATAGAGCAGGGCGGCTCTGTGTTCATGAGAGGTTTTCCAGGGGGGGATGGTGTTTAATCTGGGTTTAGCAATGCAGAACACTCCCCTTGATCCTGGTGGCATATTTGGCAGTTGCCACCTGGATGCATATAGCCGCCACTCTCAAGAACTGGCATGTACCCAGAGTTGATTTTTTCGACTAATGCTATGACAAAATTGTTCGTCGACTACCTTTTTTTCAATGACTAAATGGAAACTAATCTATGATGACTAAAACTATTACATTGACAATGTTGTCAACAAATATAAACTAGACTAAAATGTTAGGAAGGGACTAGTGGACAAGAGACCCAGTTTAAGTCATTTTACACTTGGCTGCATGCTGAAAAAGTGCAAATTCAGCCATTCCGACTGCATCAAGGTCCGCCAAAATACATTAAAAGAAATCTTATTATATTTAGTACACTAAAACATTCCAGTTGACGAAAATGTGACTAAAACTAAATTAAAACTATTCAACAGTAAGTGCTGGGTGCATTACTTTATCTTTGGAATATATTACTTAACTTCATTTTAAAGTAATATATTGTATTACATATTACTGTCTGAGCAAGAGTAATATATTCATAATAAAGTAATGTTTTATATTACGCGTTACCGCATTTTGGTAATATATTACGTAATATATTGCATTACGTAGTGCGCATTACCCAACACTCAAGAGACTATGAGTAAAACAAAAATCAAAAATGTATGTCAACATCAACACTGTAAAGCTTTTGTGATTTATACAACAGTTATCTTAAGTATCTCTCGGAGAGAGTCATATGGGGTCCAAGCCACTAGATGGCGCAGGCACACAGCCTAACATACACTCACGGAACAATTTGATTGGATCGTGAACTGTCACTCATGGCGTGGTTATATGGACCACCCACCAGGTATATAACCTGAGGTCCGCCCTGAGTAACGTCATTCCTCGCTTTCTGTGCTATCGCATACACGTCTTATCAAAGAGAATCACCTTTCGGCTGTTGAATATTGTTTTCCATCAGGACGGGTCTCAGACTTGTGCCGCGGAAATTCGCAGCCCTACGTTGGTGTCCTTCTCTTCACTCACGGACGTTCCAGCATTAAAAGCCCGTAAGTTCTTTTTAAGGACATCAAAACTCAAGTGGGCCGTACGGCGACTTGTGGTTTGTCCTCTGCTAGCTTCCCGAAACTTGTTTCCCCCTTGCTAGCCACGTGCGTCCCTTTGTTCTGCTAGCCTTAGTCTACCGTTGCACAACGTAGCACTACCGTAAGCCTTAGAACAAGACCCGAAGTTTTCACTAGCTCACCTGCCCAGCTAACAGCTAACCAGGCGCTGCTCTATCTAGCCTCCGCAGTTTCGCTAGCCCTTTGGGTTAGCTAGCTCCCGCTAGCGCAGCCGCTAGCCTCTTAGCTCCGCGAGACGTTAGCTAAGTGTCCGGCCGTCAGGCGCTCACTTAGCCCTCTCTAGCTTCCCGTGCACGTGCGGCTTAGAAGACCACGGGTCCGCCTTACACGACGCAATCCGCGCTACCGACGGAAGTCCGCCCTGCTCTGTGTCGTCTGACCTAAAGCAGCACAGCGTGCCGGCCTCGCTACGCGAGCCCCAGGCTTTGCGGCCTTCCCCGTAGTCCGGCTCCTTTTCAAGCAACATCAGTTAAACAGCTCACTCGTCGCCACAGTTGTAAAACGTGGCTTCTCTCTGTTTAGTCTCTTGTTCTCCAACACTGTTCTGTGAGTACCAGACTCTTCTCCTCACACTACGTTGCTGCTGTGATATTTATATTATTAGTTGTACAACAATAATATAGATATTGTAACTTTGTCTTCTTACTGTTGTAATATATATATATTATTAGTTGTAAAACAATAATATTATATATTATAACTTTAACTTCACCTTCTTTCTACACTGTTTTGTGAGTACCAGACTACTTCTCCTCACACTACATTACTGTTGTAATATATATTATTAGTTGGAAAACAATAATATTATATTATAACTTGGAAAATAAGAATAAAAGATAGAAGTTTCCTCTTGGGCTACCGTTTCTTCTCAGACTACAACCAATACCCAAGATGGCCTGCGGGGGTGGCGACAGCCCTCCCCAGTTCCCAGTGGAGCACCACGAGTCCTACTCTTCTACTCCACCACCACTTTTCTTCCTTTATCCGGTTGTGAGTTACACAGTTTTCCTCACAACATTTTTGTTATATTATATATTATTATTTTATAATGATATTATATTATAACTTAAAAGTGAAGTGCTTCTACAATGTCTTGGACTGCTGGTTCCTTCTTCAAGCTACACCAACACCCAAGATGGCCTGCGGGGGCGACAAGGGCCACCAACAACAAGCTCCACATGCTCTTCACCGCAGGGGTAAACAGGCCTGTGGAGCCAAACCCAAGACATCAGCCAGGCCTCGCCGGCTTGCTCTGGGTGCTGCTCTCCGTCCAGCGGGATCTCGTCAGCCCACCGCCTCGTCCTCTCTCTTCAGACCCCTCAACCTTGACACGTCTCAGAGACACCGTGACGAGCCCTTCCTGGGCTCCTCCCCTGCCGGGAAGGCGGCTCGGTCCGCCGACAACAAGCTCCACATGCTCTTCACCGCACTGGTGAACAGGCCTGTGGAGCCAGACCCAAGACATCAGCCAGGCCTCGCCGGCTTGCTCTGGGTGCTGCTCTCCATCCAGCGGGATCTCGTCAGCCCACCGCCTCGTCCTCTCTCTTCAGACCCCTCAACCTTGACGCGTCTCAGAGACACCGTGACGAGTCCTTCCTGGGCTCCTCCCCTGCCGGGAAGGCGTCTCGGACCGCCGACAACAAGCTCCACATGCTCTTCACCGCACTGGTGAACAGGCCTGTGGAGCCAGACCCAAGACATCAGCCAGGCCTCACCGGCTTGCTCTGGGTGCTGCTCTCCCTCCAGCGGGATCTCGTCAGCCCACCAACGAGGCTCCCCTGAGCCGGGTGGTTGCGACAACGGGATGTCGGATGCAGTCCTAGGCCTCCACCGACACTACTACTACTTCACGCAGCGGCCGAAGGCACGAGTCTCACTCGACGTGGTTCCCCAACGACCCTCGACTACCGACTGCTTCCCTCAACATTACAGGTATGTACAATGTAAAGCTAGGTTTGTTTAGCTGTTTAGCTAACCTTTTCGAGGTCGGGAGTAGCAACCTCGTTGGATGGCCGATGCCACCCTAGCATGCTTAGCATTCCAGATAGGCTGCTTTCAAGGTGCCACACCAACTCGTCTATGACATAGCCATAGCATCGGAGCTACTTCGGCTATTGTTTCACGCTGCTCTCATACGGTCACTGAATGCCTCACGTTGCTGTCCAACAGCCAACATGACGGCTGCCAGGATTACGACCGGCACAGCGTCTCCGGAGGGGCCAATCGGACCCTGCAACTCCATCTCCAGGAGGAGCGTGCTCAGACGCTCTCCCATGCCTTGGGCCCCGTCCAGGGTGTAGCAGCCCCGGGCTGCACACCGGGACCGCTCCCCAAAAAAAGGCAAAAGCTCTTGACACAGATCTCCACCATGGGTGGGTCTGTGGCCAGGCTGCACAGTATGTACACGACAAAAAAGAAAATCACTGTCGGGGGACCACTGTTTCCCCTGTCCCAGGTTTTTCAGAGCACATTACACGGCTAGCTGGAAGGAGCCCATGACTCTCCCGGCTACTCCGCGACGCTCTCGTGTCCCTCCCCCCGTAGTAGCGTCTGGGAGGCATCTCAACGCTTCAGCGTTACTCCAGGGCTCCCAGAGCTCCCTTCTTCAGGAGATGGGCGACGCCCCTACTCCTGAACAGTTGGCTAGAGTTCGTCACCTACATGAGAAAGTTGTGACCTTCACGTACTGACTCACCGACCTGACAGGCCTTATGGCCACCTCAGAGCATGCTAGGTGGCTGGAAGCCTCACCTGGTCTGGATCCCGTTGCCCAGAGAGAGCTTTCCGAGGGTGCTATCATCCCCGGAGGCCTCTTCAGAGGCGCACTCGAGAGGATGACCCTCAACGTGGAGGTGCAGCGTCCAGGCTGCGAGGCCCTGACCAGCAGCCCAAGTGACACACACCCTACCCTCCCCCCATGCGCCGGGCCCAGCAACGGACGTAGCAGTCTCGGACTGCACGTCCGGTCCGCCCGCAATGCGCTTCTGGACCATGGCACAGGTGGGCGTCCTGGACGTCCCTGCAGCCAGGTCCCTCGATATTGTTTGCACAAGTACAGCACTCTGGTTTTTTTCTGTAGTACAGGCTATGCCACAATACAAAAAGACAACAAAGCAATATCCACGGAGGGGGGGACATGAACCCACTGCCACGGGGGCCCCATGGGCCCCCCCGACGCAGTGGGGCAGGGCATAAGGTCAGTGGCGTACCAAAACGCCACTGGGGAGACGGGTCATGCCCAATTTTTCTCCGACATGCCAGGGAACACTGCCCCCAGACGGGGCACGCCTCCCATGGCCGGAGAGAACCCACTAGCCAGGCACCTGGCACGGTGGGAGCGGTGTGGAGCATCCCCATGGATCCTCAACACCATAGCGAAGGGCTACAGACTCCAGTTCGCCAGGACACCCCCGGCGTTTTCAGAGGTCATCTTCACCAACGCCAGGGGTCAGGAGGGTCTGGTTCTCCAACAGGAGATAGCCTCCTTGCTGGAGAAGGGTGCCGTCAGAGAGGTACCCTTGGCCCAGCGTCGCAGCGGGTTCTACTCCCGCTACTTTCTGGTCAAGAAAAAGGGGGGGGGCCTACGTCCCATCCTGGACCTGCGGATACTCAACAGGCACCTCAAGTCTTTTCAGTTCAAGATGCTGACGGCCAAGTCTCTGGTGCGCTCCATACGCCCAGGCGACTGGTTCACATCCATAGATCTAAAAGACGCCTATTTCCACATCCCCATTTACCCGCCTCACAGGAAGTTCCTGCGGTTTGGGTTCCAGGAAAAGGCTTACGAGTACACGGTCCTTCCATTCGGGATGTCCCTCAGTCCCAGAGTGTTCGTCCGCTGTACGGAGACCGCGCTGGCACCCCTGAGACTTCTCGGTCTACGGGTGTCCAGTTACATAGACGACTGGCTCCTATGTTCGGATTCAGCGGAGGAGGCCGCGAGGAACACGACTCGGGTCGTGTCCCATGTGACCTCACTGGGTTTCAGGATAAACCTAGCCAAGAGCATGATGACGCCTACCCAATCCACGGATTTCATAGGCATCACTCTGGACTCTGTCTCCTACAGGGCTCAGCTGAGTCGAGACAGGGTCAACGACCTCCTGAAGTGCGTGTCCATGTTCAAGACAGGCCGCACACTTCCACTGGGTACGTGTCTACGGATGGCCGGACTCATGGCCTCGGCCATCTCTCTGGTAGGTCTGGGCAGACTCCATATGAGGCCTTTCCAGCGTTGGCTGAAATCCCTCGGTCTATCCACCAGGTTCACGAAACGCAGAGTGACAGTGTCCTCGAACTGCACTCTAGCTCTGAAATGGTGGTCGAACAGAGGTGTCCTGACGGAGGGGGTCCCGATGGGTCTCCCCACAGTCAGGAGGTTGGTCACCACCGACGCCAGCCTCTCCGGTTGGGGCGCCACCCACGACGGGAGGACGGCCAGGGGGGTGTGGGATGCAGCTTTGCGCTCCTCCCACATCAACTACCTGGAACTACTGGCGGTGTTCCTGGCACTCAGAGAATTCGAACAATTCCTCAGAGGTCACCACGTCCTGGTTCGTTCAGACAACACCACGACGGTTTGTTACATCAACAGACAGGGGGGACTCCGGTCTCCTCGCCTGTGCTCCCTGGCACACAGGCTCCTGGTTTGGTGCGACAGCCGCCTGCTGTCGCTCTCAGCGTGCCACGTCCCGGGCCGCCTCAACGAAGGGGCCGACCTACTGTCCAGGGGACCATTACGCTACAGCGAGTGGTCCCTGAACCCCCGGGTAGCGGACTTGGTCTGGACCAAGTTCGGCAGGCCGGGGGCGGACCTCTTCGCCTCAGAGACAAACAACAGGCTCCCTATGTTCTTCTCTCTGTCAGGTTCCCCTCCACTCGGCCTGGATGCGCTGGCGCATCGATGGCCTCGGGGTCTGCTTTACGCGTTCCCACCGTTGGAAATGATTCCGCATGTCCTAGCCAGGGTGCGGGATCAGGGATCGGAGCTACTGCTGGTAGCCCCAGCCTGGGGATCTTGGAGACAGGACATAGTCCCTCTCCTGTTCAAAGACCCATGGCAGCTCCCTCTGTGGAGGGACCTGCTGACCCAGGCCGGAGGAGAGATCTTTCACCCACGTCCTCAGGACCTAGATCTCGGGGTTTGGCCCGTGAAGGGGCATCGCTAGAAGCGACTGGTCTGCCTCCAAATGTCATAGAGACGATCCTTGGTGCCAGGGCTGCCTCCACCAGACGACGTTATAACACTGCCTGGCATGTGTTTGAGCGTTGGTGCTCGGACAGACAGGAAGAGGTCTTCCCTTTGCAGGCGTCTGTGAGACACATTCTGGTTTTCCTACAGGAGTTCTTAGACAGGGGTCTTGGTCTCTCCTCAGTCAAGATCAACCTGGCGGCCATAGCGGCCTATCATGTTGGTATGAACAACAGACCGATCAGTGAACACCTGCTGATCCGTCGGTTCATGAAAGGAGTTACGCGCCTCAGACCGGTCGCCAGATCTCTGGTCCCCTCGTGGGACCTGACGATAGTCTTGGACTCCTTAGTGAGAGACCCCTTCGAGCCACTGGAAACGGTGGACCTGAAGTTCCTCTCTCTGAAGACCGCTTTGCTCGTTGCCCTGACGACGGCGAAGCGGGCTGGTGACATGCACGCGCTCTCAGTGAGCAGCAGCTGCTTGAGATTCAGTGGTGATGACACCAGGGTCACGCTCAGGCCGAACCTTTCGTTTCTGCCTAAGACTTTTCCCGCGGGCTGCTCGCCCGTGGATCTCACGGCCTTCCATCCTCCTCCCTTCTCTTCGGTGGAGGATAGGAGACTACATTGTCTCTGTCCGGTGAGAGCCTTGAAAGTCTACAAGTCAAGGACTGCCCCCTTCAGGCTGGGTGAGCAGCTCTTTGTGGCCTGGGGTTCCCAATGGAAGGGTAAACCCATTTCAAAAGTTAGACTCTCGCAGTGGATTGTGGAGGCTATAAGGTTAGCCTATACCTCGTGTGGTACTGAACCCCCAGAGGGCCTACGTGCACACTCTACAAGAGGTTTGTCTACATCCTGGGCCCTGGCCAGGGGTGTCCCTATTCAGGATGTCTGCGCTGCGGCGAGTTGGTCGTCTCCGTCGACTTTCGCCACGTATTATAACCTGGATGTGGCCCCTGCAACCCTGGGACATGCAGTCCTGGGGGTTGCCGCCAATTGAGCCAGGAAGTCTGGCTTAGGGTCGAGGGTCCCTTCTGGCCCCTGACCATTAGGGATGGGTGACCATCGTGTCCTCTGACCGGCGGGGCTGGAACAGCAGAGCTGTCGGCCCTGGGTCAGGGACATCTTCATAAGGTCAAGAGGTCCCTTCTGGCTCCTGACCATTAGGGATGGGTGACCATCGTGTCTTCTGACTGGCGGGGCTGGAACAGCAGAGCTGTCGGCCCTGGGTCAGGGACATCCTCATAAGGTCATGTGGTCCCTTCTGGCCCCTGACCGTTAGGGATGGATGACCATCATTGTTTTTGACCAGCAGGGCTGGAACAGCAGAGCTGTCGGCCCTGGGTCAAGGACATCTTTTATAAAGGATGTCTCCTTTGGGTGAACGCGCAGGGTTGGCTTCTTGGGCCTCCTTTGCGTTTGGTCTCTCTCAAATAGAGATGATCCTAGGGTCGAATTTTCTATCAGCCGAAGGCGATCATACGGGAGCGTTATGTTCCCCATATGACTCTCTCCGAGAGATACTTAAGATAACTTCGGGTTACTTTAGTAACCTCAGTTATATAAGTGACTCGAGAGAGAGAGTCATTAAGTCGCCCTTCTGTCTTTTCAAAGACGTCAGAAAGCAGGTTGATAGGAATGACGTTACTCAGGGCGGACCTCAGGTTATATACCTGGTGGGTGGTCCATATAACCACGCCATGAGTGACAGTTCACGATCCAATCAAATTGTTCCGTGAGTGTATGTTAGGCTGTGTGCCTGCGCCATCTAGTGGCTTGGACCCCATATGACTCTCTCTCTCGAGTCACTTATATAACTGAGGTTACTAAAGTAACCCGAAGTTACCTATAACCCCAACGTCAGTCAAACTATGCCTGCCCGGGGGCATGGTTATAAGCACAACCCGGCATGGATTTCGAATGTTGCTACCCGGACTAACATTGGGCTATACAGTGATATTATGCACGTACAGTACACATACACATTATCTTGAACAATGCCTTCTCATCCTCACCAATGATGTGTGCTATAGCCTGAGCTCTGTGTGGTCATGCCACTGAGCTGTGATTGGCCCTATAGAGTATAGACGTGGCGTATGTAACCGCGATTAGTGACATGGCCACCCTGTTCTTACGAGAGACAACGATACAATTTACAATTTACAATTTAGGCATTTAGCAGACGCTCTTAATCCAGAGCGAATTACATTTAAGCAAGAACAAAAGCATGGGAATACACCACATAAAAGCATTTATCATGAAACATGCGTAAGCTAAGAAAGTAACAGTGGAATATCTATATAATGAAACTATACATACACTATAAATATAAACTATACATATTTACTACTATGCTATACATGTACTATGGCATGCTATGACTATATACAATACAATTATAGTGCTGTCTACATAACATGCTATAAGTCTGTGTCAAATGCTATCTAAGTCAACAGAAATGCTATCTAATGCCATCAACTATCATCATGGGAGAGAATAACGACGCTTCAGCGAACCTACACTATATGCACGCATAACTGCAGACAATGTACTGCGAGGGAAATGACTGGTGTCCTCAAGTGAACAGCCGATCTGCGTACATGGTGTCATCATGACCCAGTCTCCCATAAATACACAGGCTGGTGGGCCAGCGGCGCACAGAACATGCCACAAGAAAGAGCAGTCCCTGGCCGAGGGTTCTAGCAAAGGCCGCTCGTCGCGGGCCCGGATTCCGGCTACAAGCAGGTCTCCAATCAGCGCTCGCTCGGCGGAGAGCAAAACATATGTTAGCTGTGTTATGGTTAGAATTAGCATCCCTGGTTTGCAGCGGATGTGGGTTTGATCCCTTCTGGCCTCTGGGCTCAATCAAGTCAATCTAAAATTAGTGGGCTGCCTCTTTTTTTTTCTTTTTTTTTTTTCTTTCCGGAAAGCAAGATAATTCCCCCGTTGATTGTGGAGAAGGGAAAACATTTGGCCCAAAAACAAAGCATGGAGAGAGGAGAGCGCACAGCTGGGACACCATAGACGTGACTGCAGTATGTGTGGAGGTGATGCATGTTGACATGTTAGGCCCGTCGCAATTATTACATGATCGCAATTGTTTTGCATAATCGTCGTGATCGTTTCCATGTTGAAAAATGTACACACATTTTGAAACATTTCCCAAAAATGGCCTTTTTTCCCTACTTTTTTTTTCTATATAAAATCATTAAATATGTCTTTAGGTATATATTTGTGATTTAGGTTATTTGTCTATTTAACTGCCTTGTGTGAATTTTGATGACAAAGCCTAAAAAACGGTCAAATTAGTGGGGCTGGGGAGCTGGGAGGGTCCCAGACGAGAGTAAAGTGACAATGTAAGGACTTTTAAGTCCCTTTTAAGGATATAAAAGAAAGGTCGCCCCAAAACACTTGGCCTGGGCCAAGTGTGCAACCCCGCCGACCTCAGAGCTTTCGCCAGACTCGCCACCAGGTATCCGTAAACATGACCTCAGTAAACGTATGCCTAAACATAACCTTAGCATAATGCCCTACACCTAACCTCATCCCTCAACTTAACCTCCGTAAACCTAACCTTATTCCTAAACATAAGCTTAGCATAATGCCCTACACCTAACCTCATCCCTCAACTTAACCTCCGTAAACCTAACCTTATTCCTAAACATAAGCTTAGCATAATGCCTACACCTAACCTCATCCCTCAACTTAACCTCCGTAAACCTAACCTTATTCCTAAACATAACCTTAGCATAATGCCTACACCTAACCTCATCCCTCAACTTAACCTCCGTAAACCTAACCTTATTCCTAAACATAACCTTAGCATAATGCCCTACACCTAACCTCATCCCTCAACTTAACCTCCGTAAACCTAACCTTATTCCTAAACATAACCTAAGTTAGCATAATGCCTACACCTAACCTTATCCCTCAACTTAACCTCCGTAAACCTAACCTTATTCCAAAATGTAACCCCAGTAAAGCTTTGCAACAACCTAAACTTATTCTTAAACTTAGCCTCAGTAAAACGTTGGCGAGCCCTAAACATATTCCTAGCAATAACCTTAGTGAAACGAATACAAGAACTGATGGGGGGGGGGGGGGGGGGGTACTTGTCAGGGTACAGTACAGTTCAGAGAGCACCTCTGGCGCATGGCCCCATAAAAAGAGTAAATAGAATGTACTGCAGGAAATGGTATGCTCAGAAGAACCGCTGTACAGTATAATGAATACATGGAATAGCTAGGCTACAGTAGACCAGTGGTTCCCAAACTTTTTTCGAGGCCCAACAGATGAATTTGATTTTTGCTTGGGGGTCCAAACTAGTGAAAATAGCAAGCTCACAACACGTTGCTTCACCCCGTGCTGTGAGCTTGTGGAAATGCTATTTTCACTAGTTGTGAAAGGCCTTTCCCCCCTTCTAATTTGGGGATTTTCTTTTAGTTTTCAACGGAATTCCTTTGAAAAATGATTGAATTTGTTTTTTTTTACATGTGTTGCTTTTTGGGATTTCTTAGGAACGCTTAGAAGCCACAAGTTTGATTGTCTTTGCATGTTTTTTTGGGAAGTCAGACATAACCAATTCTCTCATCCTGATTATGGTGATGACAGCTATACTCGATATAACATGGGTGCTTGGGAGGCAACAGTTTGAAAACGGCAAAACAACTGATCCTCCAACCCCCTCTGGCGACTACCCGTTGGCCCAGGCTGTGACTTGCACATGACAGTGATGGAAAAAAGTACTCAAATGTTGTACCTAAAGTAAACGTAATAAATTCTGCAATGTGTGAAATTCTCCTTTACAAGTAAAACTCCGGAATTCAAAATGTACTTGAGTAAAAGTACTGGTGTCAAAATGTACTTTAAGTGCCAAAAGTATGCAGTAAGCACTCAGTATGCAGAATATCTCATTTCAAGTTTTCAAATAAGTTTAAACAAGAATTGATGCAAATCAATGAATTGCCTGCTGCTGCATTATATCTCCAGAATTGTGCTATTATATGACATGTGGTAGTGTTTTATTTTTGTAAGTAGTAACTAAAGTGTTCAAATAAATGTAGTGGAGTTGAAGTAAAAGTATTGGGAATTGGAAGGACTCAAAGTACAGTACAACTACCTCAAACTTGCACTGAAATACAGCACGTTAAGTAAATGTACTTGGTCTCTTTCCACCACTGCACATGGGGCAAGGCGAGACGGAGGGAGAGGCGCATGCAGGCAACCAGCAGCCTTCAGCGGAGCCCCTTAAGTGAACAATGTGACAGAGAAGGGATACCGCACCGCACTGCTCCGGGAAGCAAACAAGCCCTCTGCCCGCAAAACGGTAAAAAGGGGGAACAGGGGGGGGATCGCTTGGGCCGTGTCCAACATGAGCCTCACATCCCCACTGTGGCTCTTCGGGGTGACAGTTGGCTCGGTCCAACGCACAACTGCCACACACAAAAGGCCCGTTTGCTCGCCCTGGATTCTTTTCTCTCTTTTTTTGGGTCCCCTTTTTTTGCTTTTAAAAGGGACATTTCACAGCTGGAAGAAACTGTAGTCAATGTCAATAGTATTTGTAGTAAGATAACAGAGTAACACAACTAGAAATGTTCACCCTGTGGCCAGAAAAATAATTTAGTGTGTGTTTGACTGGATTGCTGAATTCCATGATCATAATGCTTTGTGGAGAGGGGGAGGCTCCGTGAAGGTGTGACTTGTAGTCCAGGAAAGGAGTGAGACCACATTTTCATGACTCATTTTGGTCATGAACGTGGCGTCATGACCATGAAAAGCCCAGGAAAGTGTGTCCTAAAATAGTATCCGGTTGCAAAAGAGTGAAGTGGCCCTTTAAATAAATGGAGCGAGAGGGGCCGCTCAATCGCCTGGACAAAGCGAGTCAAAGTGATATTGACCAGTGCTACTCAGGGAGTGCACGGATGCGGCTCCATTTGGTTCCGTTTGTACACTCAGAATTATTTTGCTCCGTGAGGATTTTACGGCAATTTGGGTCAAAGAGATGAAAAAAATCTCGGATCAAATTGGAGGGTTCGTGGCCAAAATACATACCAATCTGAGGTTCCTAGAAATAAATAAAAAAGGTAGAGATTAATGATATAGTCGACAAGGATGCAATTTATGCTGTTTAGTTATGTGGTTGCCGATAGGCCTAACCCTCCACGTGGACGAGAAAACTGCTCTGGTCTTGATGAATGAGTTCAGAAATTGACAGTGACGTCGCTGTGCCTTGTCACAAACAAATGATGTGTTGTGGATGATGTGTTATCTGTAATGACTGACACGAATGTCACAAGAAATGTGTCGGGCTGCGGCCATCCTGAAAGCCATGGTGTAGGGCAGTGGTTCCCAAACTTTTTCATGTCAACGACCCCCAAATTGACATTTATTAGCCTGCGGACCCCCCATTTGTAAGGCTTTAGCAGTCACTTTCAACCCGTTTTCATTTCAAGGACACCCAGTTTGACATGCATTAAGCTACGGATGCCCATTGTAACGGCATTTCTATCTCTGCGACCCCAATATATGTTATATAAATCAATGTTAATTTACTGTAACTCTGAGAGTGTACTAATGGAACCAAATGGAGTGAACAAATGTACACTTTGTACACTCTGAGTTACAGACCCATAAGGGTCCATTTGGTTCCTAACTATCATTTAGCTGGGGACTCCCTGGAACTCCCTCAAGGACCCCTAGGGGTAGGGTAGGGTAGGGTAGGGGAGGGGAGGGGAGAGGGGAGGGGAGGGGAGGAGAGGAGAGGAGAGGAGAGGAGAGGAGAGGAGAGGAGAGGAGAGGAGAGGAGAGGAGAGGAGAGGGGCGAACGGCCTGCCGGGTCTGGAAAAACCATTAGGTACAGGAACGGAAGGGAAGTGACAGGGCCATTAAGTTATTCTCTTCTCTCCGTCATTTGAAAGACAGAGACGGATAAGGAGATGGACTATAGTCCTTAACCCGGTGGACGCGCGTGTCCAAACCATGTGCACATATCAGCCTATGTGGCAAAATACATGCGATTAACCTAACTACATTTGGAGAAAAGTTAAAAAATCAGCTTGAATCCATGTTGAGAGATTCAAAGCCACTGAATGGTAAAATGCATGAGAACAGTCACATAACCTGTGTGAAAGTCCTCATCTGCTGATTGGTCGCTGACTTCTAGCACGCCAAGTGTTGCTGTGGTGTTGTTGCCGACACGATAGACGAGACAGTTTTGTGCTTTATTGACCAAAACCACGCCACATATTGTTGCACCGAGTCTGTAGAGCGCCAGAGAACGACGAGGGCCCAGGAAATAATTCCTCATTAATATTCGCCATAGACGTTTAAAAAATACCTCAAAATTAAAAAAAAAAATCTTCTAAATCCTGAAATAAATATTTTGACGATAAAAAAAAAAAGAACAGACCTACAAGCTTGTAGCGCGTAGAAAAAAAACAGACCTACAAGCTCGTAGCTTGTAGATCTGCTATTTTTCAATAGCTAAATTATAACATAATGTTTAAAACACCAAAAGGGGTTCCCGCCCAAAATGGGTTAAAGACGTTTACGCCGCGGGCAAAGCAAACTCTTGTTGTGACAAATCATGGCAATAAACACAATGTTCCGGGTTCTACATTGTAATATTGATACTTTTTCTTAAGTGAAAAGTTTAAGTATCAGTATATTTCCACCACGTGTACCAGTCTTGTAAAGTAACTGCATGTATCCTTTGTGCCGTTCAAGATGGGCATCATGTAAAAACATAGAAGTTCAGACCCACACTCCTATAGTTTAGCAACAGAATGAACAATGGGTCAACTGTTTCACATGTGAGAAGATCTGATATGCCACAACATAATGATCAAATTAGCTTCGTCACTTCAATAAGAAAATGCAATGTTCCAATTAAAGTAACAACTCATAGATGCAGTCGGCCCACAGTTTCCTCTGTGTCCTTGAACTCATTAAAAATAAAACTGAATAAGGGCCGTTTCATATAAAGCTCCACTCCTGATTCTATTCGCGGCTCATTGTTTTACAGGTGATTACCAAGAATAGTAGAAAGAAGGGGGAGTCCCCACACACTCTCTTCACTTACTTCACCACATACACGCACACCCACACACACACACACACGCACACGCACACGCACACACACGCACACACACAGTTGCAAGTGCGGATACCCTGGCTGTCGCATGTTACACAGTCAAAAAGATGGTCAATATAGCTACAAGGATGACGCATGCTTTCATCCATCTGTGTCCATGGTTTGTGTGACTCTGCTGTGTGCGGCGCACGCAACTCGAACTGCTAAACTCGATCACTGCTAAACTATGTGTGCATGCACTGCCTGCAGATCAACAGGATCTCTGCCAGCAGATCAACAGGATCACTGCCAGCAGATCAACAGGATCACTGCCAGCAGATCAACAGGATCACTGCCAGCAGATCAACAGGAGTACCTCTCCACTCTTGGGCACCAAAAGGCACAGCGGCTGCTTTTAGAAAGCACCGGGCACAGACAGTGCTTTCTTTTCTGGCTGTGCAGAGTGCTGCTTCATGGCCGAGCAGGTCTGCTCCGAGCCGACGGTCTCCCTGTAGGCCCTGCAATCAGCCACAGAGAGAGACACACACACACACACACACACACACACACACACACACACACACACACACACACACACACACACACACACACACACACACACACACACACACACACACACACACACACACACCACCAGCATCCTTCCTTCCCTCCTCCCCTCCCACCCTCTGCGGAAAAGCGGTACATTAAAAGCATTATGTTACCTAATAACAGTGGTTCTCAACCACTGGGTGGGCCTTAACAAGTGGGCCGTCCACTTGCAATATGTTGTATGGCATTTATTTTTGTATGGTATTATACTGTAAAATGAGGACAGAGAACCTCAGTAAGTCTTTCTGTCTGTCTGTCTGTGTCTGTCCTTCAATTTCACCTCATCACATTTTTTCGTTCAGTGGGATGGCCTAGTCAATCAGTCATAAATAGCTCCTGTGCGTTGACCATTGGCATAATAGCCTCGCGTAGCGATGCTAATATCACTGCATGGATATTGGTCTCTCAGCATTAGATTTTTTTCCCTGCAAAAACCACGCCCCATATTTGCATACTGGGCCCTGGTTGGTCATAGCCTGGTTCCAGACGAATCTGGTTGGCTCGTCACCACTTCCCTGGGGCAATACGCATCGCAAAGGCAGATGAAGGCAGGGTGTGCGAGTCTAATTGGCAAATGCAAGAAGACAGGAAGCAGATTGCTGGTCACTTTTTCCCAAGTTATTGCTGTGCACGACGCTCACTTGACAACATGTTTGTTGTAAATATGAATTAAGCACATGCTACTGTTAAATAACCACTTAAAGTAGTTAACCCATTCATGCTATACTATTGCTATGCTATTAAAAAATAGTGAAAATGTCAGAGCTGAAATCGTAAATAAGAAATAAATGCTTAAACGTGTAGCTAGGTGTAATGTTATAGACGACATAAGTGAAGCCTGTTTTCTCAACTTGCTGTTTTCTGCAAGACATCACTCAATAAGCCATATCTCCAAAACTGGTGGGTCAAACTGAACTACCAATATGTCAATTTGAAGCTATGATTCCCTGCTTTCAACATGACATGAAAAAACGAAAATGAAAAACATGTCAATGACTTAGCCTCGGTGAGGAGGAATGGTCACATTTTCCATCAACGTTTCCGTCGACAAAGTCAACACTGAAGGGAAAGAGACGAGATGCAGACCGCCGTCTCCCTGTCGCGGCTCTCGTTGAGAGGGTCAGCGGGCGGACATCCGTCAGAAGTCAACACAGTAAGCTATTATTAGATGCTTTGTGACTACCAGCAAACATGGCCGCTTTTATCAGTGCGGGTACGCGGAGCGTAACGAATGGTCAGTCCTGCACTTTGGGTGTCTTCAAAGGGGAGCCCTGGTAATGACAGCGAGGCCTGGGGCATCCACTGGGGCGGGGGGCGGGGGGGGTTTAACCGTGGCTAACGACCAAGCCAATTACCTCCACGGATGACCTTAGTAAGAGCCACTCGATGCTGCTGCCCCCCCCCCCCCTCTTTGCTCACGTGCACGCATGCACACACGCACGTACACACGCACACACACACATGGACACACATACACACTTGCAGTGGTTACCACACTTTTTAGCCTGTGACCCTAAGAGAAGATTATATATGTTTGCCTGGGGCCCAAACTAGTGAAAAGGAGCTTGTTGATCGGCTACTTTCACTACTTCTAATTTATTTGACTTTCTTCACGAAACTATGCTGAAAAATAATCATTGAATTATGTTTCTAATCCATGAAAATGTTGTATTTTTGCGGGGGGGAATGGGGGGAATGTTTGTTTGTTTTGAAATCAAAATGTGGGAAACAAAACACATAAAGATGTGTCCTATAGGCCCACAAATGGGTTCCGGCCTACTGTTTGGGAAACGGTCCTTAACGCCCCGGCCCATCTATTTTTTTATTGGTGCAGCCACTCCATTGCCCAGCAACGTCTGTCCCTGGCTGGCTGGGTGGCTGGCTGCTCTGTCCAAGCACGGAAATGGATGGAGGGGAAAGGAACCTGTCGGAATAACGTGTTCCTTCCACGTGCTAACTAAGTCCGGCCGGGGAAACCCCCCCCCCCCCCTGGCAGGTGTAAAGAAGCAGCTTGTACTCCTCATGCATAGAATGAAGCATGAGGTCATTCCGCTGCCCCCCCCCCAGGTTGGCAGAGGAAGTGTAGCGCCCACAAGGTGTCACTGTTTAATAGCTGTAATCTTAAAAAGCCCCATGCCACTAAAGCCCCTCGGGCCAGGCCTCGCTTTCAAACTGCGCTTTTTTGTCGTCACATCGTTGCCCTGTCATGGTTTTTCTTATTGCAATCTTTGTGGGATGTGAAAACTGGCAGTTTTACAACGTGTTTATGGTGGGGAAGGGGGGGGGGGGGGGGGGAGGGGGGGACGGTGCAAACACAGTTTGAAGGTCATGGGGGGGAGGGGGATGCAAACATAGTGTGGATGTCTTCTCTTTTTTTGTTTTGTGATGTTTTGTGACAACAAATGGGAGGGGAAGCTGTGTAATGCGTAACCCATGAGTTTTGAACACAAGAGCTTGGAATGGAAGACGCAGGCTCATGGATTAGGAATGGTTTTGTTAATGGCGGTTAAACGTCACATACACTAAACACAACAGCCCGACTACACTGGACTATGATTCTATCCAGACAACATCCCCAATACACTAAAGTTTAGTGCATTGGGGGATGTTGTTTAGATAGAATCATAGTTCAGTGATGGTCAGTCTTTTTTTGTTTCATTAGAATTATTGTCTCCACCAGGCCGAAGGCATGGGGGGAGAGTATGTTTTGCACTCCGTCCGTCCGTCCGTCCGTCCGTGTGTGTGTGTGTGTGTGTGTGTGTGTGTGTGTGTCCGTCCGTCCGTGAGCAGCTAATCTCGGCCACCGTTAACCCGGTCGATGCCAAATTTTGCACACACACTCCCTGGATGCCAACGATGAACCTCTGCCCCAAACTTTCCACAACGGCCTGTTATAGCGCCACCAGGAGGCCGCTTTGTGCAAAACAAGTTTTTGCACAGCACACCTACAGATTTTGTCCAAACATCACGCAAATTGGTACACAGTCTCTCTACAGCCATTCAACCAAACCGGTCTTTCAGATTTCTCAGACTCCATCCTGATTGGTTAAGATTGGCTTCCAAAGTTCACAGGAGTGCTCAGTTTCAAACAAAATGCTGCAAATCATGAACACATTGCGTGATTTCCGTGAAATTGTGCACCCACATTCCCACTAGGCAGAGGACAAAATGCCACATGAACAATTTCAACTCAGCCTCAAGGTGGCGCTATAACTGGCCGAAAAGTGTTTTTACCTCTAACTGCACAGATCTGTGGATAACCTGGTGGAGACCTGTGCCCAGAAGGGCACTTTTTCTAGTTAAGTTTAAATTCACGACGGAAAAGTTCATGTTTTGTTTTGATGCAACTTTCGTGTCTTTGAGTATTTACATGAACAGACGCGAGTGTATATCAAACAATGGACTGCAACACACCCCTACCTACAGTGGCTTTATTTGTTTAAGTAAGGCCACGATAATGAACTATGATTCTAGACAACATCCCCAATACACTAAGCTATGATTCTAGACACACACACACACACACACACACACACACACACACACACACACACACACACACACACACACACACACACACACACAGCCACGGTTTCATTTAAGTACATTTTTGGTCACTTTGTTTCTTAAATGCCTGCTAAAGGGTGAGACTTGAATAAAACAAAAGCTGTTTATGGACTGACGGCGAAGACGGGAAGCGTGCGGTATCTGTTGTGGAAAATGCACACAGCTCGGCCACATCATCATTGCTCTTCCTGAGGGCCGGCCCGTGCCACGCAGGAGGGATTTAACACTCTTAGGCCCCTATAGCCGCACCAATGATTCGCCATGCAACTCCTTGCAACCAAACGGTTGCGAGTATAGTTGCATGGAACCATTATCCCCAATGGCAGTTGCTAGGAGATGCTAGGAGGGGTTGCACACGCAGATCCGACACACCAAAGGTCCGACATGCGGAAAAATCACCCTTCGCTCCCGAACATGCGTTGGTCCAACAAGCGTTTTGCCATGCTCGCGCTTAGGGTTAGGTTAGGGTTTTGGCTTTTCTTGCTTGCTCTCAACGAAGGTGGTCGCATTTTCTTCTCTCTCCCTCCCTCGTGTGTGTGTACCACTACCTACCCGTCTGTCTCTCCCGGAGCGTCTCCCTACAAAACGAAACTTCGAAACTTTAAACATGAGCTGGTCTCTCAACGCAATTGACAAAATCTTTTCAACAAGGAAATGTGTGGTTCGGAGGAGCCCACCTGCCTGGACGGGACGTTTGCTGCTGGCTACATGATGGACTCATACTATCAGCGGAGAGTTATGTGCCTATAGCGGTCCTATCTGTGGAGGACATTGAGGACATCTACCTATTTGGCTTCATGATAACAGGTCTTCTGCTAATTGGCTGGAGCATTGCCCTGTGTATCGGGAAACTGGCAAGACGGCAGCACTTCAAGGAGCCCTGAAGCTCCCTGTCACGATAATTGAGTTGAGCAGAGCAGTGGGAGCTCAGACTGCATCTTGGAGAGACTCATTGCCCTGCAAGGCACTTTGCTGAGGGCCAGAATGGACACGAGAGGGGAATAATCCATTGTATTCACAGAATCCAATATGGCAACATTTCCTCCGGAAGACACGATGTGGAGAGAAAAAGCTCCTCTGCCCCATCCCCCCCACCCCTTCATGGAAACCTGTTGTTGTGTCTCCGGGCTGGGGGCCAGGATCAAGGACGTCTCCATGGCAACTTGATGTGTTATCGCATTGTCACTCTGTGGACTGAGATAATGTGACCTGGCACACGGCGCACAATCCGAAAAAGATCCTTCAGGCTTACTCTCACACAAACGCATGGTCTTTCTCATGAACGTACAGAAATACACATACACACACCCCTCTGCATACACCCTCCCCTCTCCCTTCCTGCACTGTCCTGGCTCTTCTTTTTTTTCCTCATTCCATGCCGCGCCTCCCTATCTGAAGACATGACATGCAAGCAGTGGTTTTTGCCCCTCCTGCGCACCTCCCCTACCCCCACCTCTTCTTCTCTCTTTGAGATGCAATGGGGAAGCTGTCAAGATGGGCGCCGTCCAGGGCTGCTATGGCATTAACCCATTCTGACCTGAGATCAGATTAAAAAAAATGTCTATTACATCCCGACAGTTTCATTATTAACCCATTCTGACCTGAGATCAGATCAAAACAAATGTCTATTACATCCCGACAGTTTCATTATTAACGTGTGCACTCATGTTAATCTCAAAACAAATCCCTATGTGTGTACTGTAACTGTATACTCGATGGCAAATAATCTGAATCGGTCGGGTGTCTAATGTCAGTCGGACCAATAGTATGTCAGGACTAAAGCCTGTACCCGCTATAGGAGTTTCATTGGTGTAACGGGTCCTTAAAACGGTTTTGTTGCATGGAGTTGCATTGGTGTAACAGGTCCTTAAAACGGTTTTGTTGCATGGAGTTGCATTGGTGTAACAGGTCCTTAAAACGGTTTTGTTGCATGGAGTTGCATTGGTGTAACAGGTCCTTAAAACGGTTTTGTTGCATGGAGTTGCATTGGTGTAACAGGTCC
>NC_139709.1:2195176-2201581 GCF_964188405.1 Protomyctophum parallelum
GTTTGAAACCACCAACAGTTAAAAAAGGCATGGACAAGTCAATGACAAGTGTTTATTGAAATAAATAAATAATAAATATGACTAGTGAAAGCTCATGAAATGTAGAAGACCTAGTCATACATGAGTCATACTGAGGACCTAGTCCTGATTGGCTGCCACACACACGCTAATTTCATGCATTGGTTACTCAGGTCACATGACCAGGAAACAGGAAGCAGGTAACATTAATCTTTAGAGACACCCAATGGTATGTAACGTAATGTTATGATTGAGACCGCCGGTTGAAAGGAGCGTTTGTTACTGAAAACAGAAACCAGACAACCAGCTTCTTTCACCTGACAAATATGTGATCATTTCTTGTTTTTGTTTTTTTTTCCATTGGAAATATCCTAAAAAAATGGTGTCGTATTATAATCGGGCACTAGACTATTTGACATTCATGTTCTTTTTCCACAAATGAGTCTTGGAAAAATGGCGGTCGTCTTATAACCAGTCGTCTTATATTTGGCGCAATAATGCGTGGTACTAAAGTATTGGTAACAAAATGTACTTAAAGTAGGCTACCAAAAGTATAAAGTACTCTTTTATGCAGAATGTCCCCAGTTAAAAATATTTTGAAAATAGCAGATCTACAAGATCACAATGCGTTGCATTGTGTACAGTACTAAACTAAATGTACTTGGTGACTTTACGTCACCAGTGCTTGGAGGAGCGCCGGACCGTCATCTGTCTTTCCTTAACTTCTAACCCCGGGAGCAGACCACTAGGCTCCATGGAGCACACATCAAAGACCCCCACGTATCAACCCAGAACCTTAGCAGAGAGAGAGAGACGGTCAGTTTAGTCGGCACGCAGTGGTGGAAAGAGTACTCCGATGTTTTACTTACTACTTTAAGTAAAAGTAGGAATGCTTGCGATGTAGAACTGAAAGTAGAGAAGTGTTGGCGTCAAAATGTACTTAAGTAAAAGTAGGAATGCTGCGACGTAGAACTGAAAGTAGAGAAGTGTTGGCGTCAAAATGTACTTAAGTAAAAGTAGGAATGCTGCGACGTAGAACTGAAAGTAGAGAAGTGTCGGCGTCAAAGTGTACTTAACCCATTTAGGCCTGACCTCGAAATAATAAAAGAATCTTCTAAATCCTCCAGTTTTTTTTTAAATAAATATTTTCACGATTTAAAAAAAATAGCAGACCTACAAGCTCGTAGCGCGCCACTCGCGCTATGAGCTTGTAGATCTGCTATTTTTCAATAGCTAAATTATAACATAATGTTTAAAACACGCAAAAGGGGTTACCGCCAAAATGTACTTAAAGTACCAAAAGTAGAAAGTATTTGTTATGCACAATGTCCCTCCCCCCCTTTCATGTTTTCAAATGTATACAAATATGTGACCAGATTTGACTGAGAGACTGCCATCGCGCACATTCCAGCTTTTCACCAGAGGAGAAAAACTTTTTTTCTTTTTTCCCAAAATGAGTTAATAGCACAGGCAGACTCTTCACATACTAGAGCATGTCTGAAATAAGTGTCAAAGCTGAAATTTACATGTAAATATGAAAAAAATGCTTAAACATGTAGCTATTGTAATGTTAGAGACCACAGAAGTGAACCTTTCAAGCCTGTTTTCTCAACTCGCTGTTTTCTGCAAGACATCACTCTATAAGCCATATCTCCAAAACTGGTGGGTCAAACTGAACAACCAATATGTCAATTTGAAGCTATGATTCCCTGCTTTGATATGAAATGAAAAAACAAAAATCAAAAAAATCTAATGGCAGTCTCCCAGTCAAATTTGGTCACATATTTTGAAGCTTGCAACGCGAGTTACGCGACATATTATGAGATTGTTTTCAAATGGTCTAATGTTTTGTACTAATAATCACAATCTATGAATAATTAGTAACTAAAGTTTTCAAATAATTGTGGCGGACAATGATTTTGCTTCTGAGATGTAGTGGAGGATAAGTAAAAATACTGGGAATTGGAATTTACTCAAGTAAAGTACAATAACCTCAAAATTGTACTTAAGCAAATGTGGTAATAGGCCAATCAGCCTATGGTTACATGGTTACAGTATGTATATATGGGGGGGTTAAAATGTGCCACTTGCATTGAATTAGGACTTTTTATTTAGCCCTTAGTGTAGCGGTCAGAGCACGCGCCTTCCGTGCCGACGGCCGCGGGTTCAAACCCCCGACGACGATGATGACATAGCGAGCGTTGGCTGCCTCCCGGGGACATGTTATGTCACGTGAAAGCATAGGAGAAAAATCATGTTCATGCTCTCTCTCTCTCTCTCTCTCCCACACACACACACCACCCACCCCCTCTATCCCTGACGCTAGGCTGTCTGAGTGGCCATTTGCCATGCATTCCTCCCCCCCCCCCCCCACCACCCCTATTTGCCCCCCCCCCCCCCCCCCCGTTTCAGGAAGTGGCCCAATTAGTGGATAGACACCACGGAGGAGGAGGAGGGGGGGGGGGGGGGGGGGTGGGGGGGGGTATTAGATGGGTGCAGGAGGGCACAATTAGAGCCCTGTGGGCTGCTGCCTCCGCCTCCCCACCCAATATCAGTGGTGGAAAGTAACTAAGTACATTTAATTTACTTAACCCATTTAGACTGAGACCAAATTCTACAAAATGTCGTCTAGACATGACAGTTTTCTGATGTTTCTATGTCAGTGGTTTTTTAAACTATTTCATGTCAAGGACCCCCAGAATTATCTGTATTTGTCGACGACCCCCCATCTGAAAATATGTTATGTTCCAGGGACAGTCAGAACAGGTCAGCTCCATATATGGAGATCTAAGGGTTTGAGGTGAGATGTAGAGTTGCTGACCAATATTGATGATATATGAGCTTACGATTGATGACATCAATTGATTGTCATGTAATGTCAGTATGTCACGAGACATGACCATATTATGGGGGCATTCCCATATACAGTATGGACTTAATATTGATGACATCAGGGATAGTGGGTGACTGACTGACTCTCATAGTTAACTGCGATGTGCAGGTCGCAATAATACAAAAATGTTTAACTACAGTACGTGAGTAAATGTACTTTACACCACTGCTGGAGGGGATGTGTGAGCAGAATTACAGTACATTTCAAGCACAAACTCAATACAAAGACTGTTAACTGTGAGTGGACGACCCAATGAAGCATACACTTGTTTACAACAGGGTCCACATTGTTCAATTCATCAAAACATTTAGAGACATACAAATAGACACTTCTATAATAGTTAAAGAACAGAACAGGAATTCATCATAAAGGAAGCAAAAAGGGAAAAGAAACGGGGGCCAGTTTCCAATTGCAGCCATCCGTAGGTGCCCTTTGAGAGCGGTTTGAAGGAGTCAAGGATTCACATATCTTAATGACTGTTGGTAGGGCGTTCACATTTTGGTGGCATAGGAGCGAAAATAATTTAGTCCCTTGTTTGTGCCGAATCTGGGTTGTACATGGTTTGTTGCACTCCCTCTGGTGTTGTGGGTGTGGACTTCGTTTACATTAAGGAAGTATGGACCAGACCCATTGCAAGATGCTGTACTCTGTCGTCGGCCCTAAGCCATCCCAGCCTGTCAAAGTGGGCAGGGGTGAGGTGGCTGAGGGGGTTGAGGCCAAGTAGGAGCCTGACCAGTTTGTTTTGGGAGGTCTGGAGCCTTGTTTTAAGGTCCTTTGAGGTGCTGTGGTACCAAGAGGTGCATGCATAGTCAAAGAAACCTTGTACAAGGGCTCCTGTTAAGGTCTTCAAGATCATGTAAAGGAATCTTGTTCTTTGATTGACTTTTTTGATTACGTTGGTGGCCAACAACACAGCTAGCTAACCGGCTAACGTAAGTAACATTATGGCACTATAAAAGCTCAATTGCATTAATGAATTAATTTGTCAACTCATGTTATCTTTTAACCATGATACAACGTTTGTAAAAACTCATCTTTCCACCATGAACATGTAAGATGACAACTGGGGATGTCCCGATACACTCTTTTCGCTTCCGATACCAGTATCGTGATCTCATGTTGTGTTTATAGCTCGTGTTGTGTTTATAGCAGACTCGCTCAAATGTGCACTTGCAGTTTGGGCAACTCTAAAGCAAACTCCACATGCCCCAACATTTTATTTACCTGCCATAGTGTCAACCCCTTACCTCTGTGTCGGATCTGTGGTTAGACTGGCATATTCGCCGATACCGATATGACCCGATATGACAAATAAGGGCCGATCCGATACCGATACAGTATCGGGACATCTCTAATGACAACTGAATACGATTGGTTAGCCGATTTGCTCGTCTACATATGACGCAAATTCTCCTTTCATTGTCAATAGGCCCGTCTCACAGCCATTCCCCGCCAACTTAGCCTTATTCATGGACCAGAGCTACACCCTACCTGCTTTCTCTGCACCATGTAAGGCCGTTTCCAAATGTTAAAATGCGCCCCTCAAAACAACTTAGAGCTCAAGCCCATTTCATCCTTTTGCCTACAGTATGTACTTTAAACTAATCAGAGCAACAGAGCACCACATTTGTTTTTGTGTATATATATATATATATATATATATATATATATATATATATATACACACACTACACATAGCTAGAAAAAACACTGCTCTCCCAAAGTAGTAACACGGATGCGTTTAAAAAAAGCAACATGTCCTTTTTTTTGTATATTTAAAGACCGTGCAGATTTTCTAAGATGGAATTTGTCTTTCCGTTCCTAGTGTGTCATTACTGGTCGGGAGTTTAGTTGCCTGTGCAGTGACGCTGTCATTTAGCGGTGGAGCGCGCGTAGCTGTGGCTCTCGGGCCGTATCCGCAGATCGGCTGCAGCGCAGACTGTTGACACCATCGCCTCGGGGATATAGGAAATCTGGATCTGCAAATAGCACACTCTTATTACGCGCGTTTATCATCCACCGCAATATTTAATAGTTGATTTCCTGTTAGCTTTTTTTTTCCCTTTTTTTGGGGGGGGGGGAGGGGGGGGGGGGGGTTGGAGGGGGTCGCCTCTGCTCCTCTCGACGAGTGCTTGGAGTATCGGCGTCTTGCCCTGGGAGAGCTGCTGTGTCTCTGTGACCAATGAGAGAGGCTCAATGTCTCTGTGCTGAGACCAATGAGAGAGGCTCACTGTCTCTGTGCTGAGACCAATGAGAGAGGCTCAATGTCTCTGTGCTGAGACCAATGAGAGAGGCTCTCTGTGCTGAGACCAATGAGAGAGGCTCACTGTCTCTGTGCTGAGACCAATGAGAGAGGCTCACTGTCTCTGTGCTGAGACCAATGAGAGAGGCTCACTGTCTCTGTGCTGAGACCAATGAGAGAGGCTCTCTGTGCTGAGACCAATGAGAGAGGCTCTCTGTCTCTGTGCTGAGACCAATGAGAGAGGCTCACTGTCTCTGTGCTGAGACCAATGAGAGAGGCTCTCTGTGCTGAGACCAATGAGAGAGGCTCTCTGTGCTGAGACCAATGAGAGAGGCTCACTGTCTCTGTGCTGAGACCAATGAGAGAGGCTCACTGTCTCTGTGCTGAGACCAATGAGAGAGGCTCTCTGTGCTGAGACCAATGAGAGAGGCTCTCTGTGCTGAGGACCAATGAGAGAGGCTCTCTGTGCTGAGACCAATGAGAGAGGCTCTCTGTGCTGAGACCAATGAGAGAGGCTCTCTGTGCTGAGACCAATGAGAGAGGCTCACTGTCTCTGTGCTGAGACCAATGAGAGAGGCTCTCTGTGCTGAGACCAATGAGAGAGGCTCTCTGTGCTGAGACCAATGAGAGAGGCTCTCTGTGCTGAGACCAATGAGAGAGGCTCTCTGTGCTGAGACCAATGAGAGAGGCTCTCTGTCTCTGTGCTGAGACCAATGAGAGAGGCTCACTGTCTCTGTGCTGAGACCAATGAGAGAGGCTCTCTGTCTCTGTGCTGAGACCAATGAGAGAGGCTCTCTGTCTCTGTGCTGAGACCAATGAGAGAGGCTCTCTGTCTCTGTGCTGAGACCAATGAGAGAGGCTCTCTGTCTCTGTGCTGAGACCAATGAGAGAGGCTCACTGTCTCTGTGCTGAGACCAATGAGAGAGGCTCTCTGTCTCTGTGCTGAGACCAATGAGAGAGGCTCAATGTCTCTGTGCTGAGACCAATGAGAGAGGCTCAATGTCTCTGTGCTGAGACCAATGAGAGAGGCTCTCTGTCTCTGTGCTGAGACCAATGAGAGAGGCTCAATGTCTCTGTGCTGAGACCAATGAGAGGGGCTCTCTGTGCTGAGACCAATGAGAGAGGCTCTCTGTCTCTGTGCTGAGACCAATGAGAGGGGCTCTCTGTGCTGAGACCAATGAGAGAGGCTCAATGTATTAATGGCATTTCTATCTCTGGACTGCAATTTAAATTGGGTCAATTTTTTTTGGCA
>NC_139709.1:2201781-2279281 GCF_964188405.1 Protomyctophum parallelum
CGCCGTTTTTCATCATTTTTGAGGATTTGAAAAAAATTCAAATTTTCAAAAAACATAGGTTATAGCCCATCGTTTTTTGAATTTTTGAAAAAAATGTTAGCCTCGTTTTTCATCGTTTTTGAACATGGGCTATAGCCCCTACCGTACGGCATACTAGAGCACGCCGTTTTTCATCATTTTTGAGGATTTGAAAAAAAATCAAAATTTCAAAAACATGGGTTATAGCCCATCGTTTTTTGAATTTTTGAAAAAAATGTTATCCTCGTTTTTCATCGTTTTTGAACATGGGCTATAGCCCCTACCGTACGGCATACTATAGCACGCCGTTTTTAATCATTTTTGAGGATTTGAAAAAATTTAAAAATTTCAAAAAACATGGGTTATAGCCCATCGTTTTTTGAATTTTTGAAAAAAATGTTATCCTCGTTTTTCATCGTTTTTGAACATGGGCTATAGCCCCTACCGTACGGCATACTATAGCACGCCGTTTTTCATCATTTTTGAGGATTTGAAAAAAAATCTAAATTTCAAAAAACATGGGTTATAGCCCATCGTTTTTTGAATTTTTGAAAAAAATGTTATCCTCGTTTTTCATCGTTTTTGAACATGGGCTATAGCCCCTACCGTACGGCATACTATAGCACGCCGTTTTTCATCATTTTTGAGGATTTGAAAAAAATTCAAATTTTCAAAAAACATGGGTTATAGCCCATCGTTTTTTGAATTTTTGAAAAGAATGTTATCCTCGTTTTTCATCGTTTTTGAACATGGGCTATAGCCCCTACCGTACGGCATACTAGAGCACGCCGTTTTTCATCATTTTTGAGGATTTTAAAAAAATTCAAATTTTCAAAAAACATAGGTTATAGCCCATCGTTTTTTGAATTTTTGAAAAAAATGTTAGCCTCGTTTTTCATCGTTTTTGAACATGGGCTATAGCCCCTACCGTACGGCATACTATAGCACGCCGTTTTTCATCATTTTTGAGGATTTTAAAAAAATTCAAATTTTCAAAAAACATGGGTTATAGCCCATCGTTTTTTGAATTTTTGAAAAAAATGTTATCCTCGTTTTTCATCGTTTTTGAACATGGGCTATAGCCCCTACCGTACGGCATACTAGAGCACGCCGTTTTTCATCATTTTTGAGGATTTGAAAAAAATTCAAATTTTCAAAAAACATAGGTTATAGCCCATCGTTTTTTGAATTTTTGAAAAAAATGTTAGCCTCGTTTTTCATCGTTTTTGAACATGGGCTATAGCCCCTACCGTACGGCATACTAGAGCACGCCGTTTTTCATCATTTTTGAGGATTTGAAAAAAATTCAAATTTTCAAAAAACATGGGTTATAGCCCATCGTTTTTTGAATTTTTGAAAAAAATGTTATCCTCGTTTTTCATCGTTTTTGAACATGGGCTATAGCCCCTACCGTACGGCATACTATAGCACGCCGTTTTTCATCATTTTTGAGGATTTGAAAAAAATTCAAATTTTCAAAAAACATGGGTTATAGCCCATCGTTTTTTGAATTTTTGAAAAAAATGTTATCCTCGTTTTTCATCGTTTTTGAACATGGGCTATAGCCCCTACCGTACGGCATACTATAGCACGCCGTTTTTCATCATTTTTGAGGATTTGAAAAAAATTCAAATTTTCAAAAAACATGGGTTATAGCCCATCGTTTTTTGAATTTTTGAAAAGAATGTTATCCTCGTTTTTCATCGTTTTTGAACATGGGCTATAGCCCCTACCGTACGGCATACTAGAGCACGCCGTTTTTCATCATTTTTGAGGATTTTAAAAAAATTCAAATTTTCAAAAAACATAGGTTATAGCCCATCGTTTTTTGAATTTTTGAAAAAAATGTTAGCCTCGTTTTTCATCGTTTTTGAACATGGGCTATAGCCCCTACCGTACGGCATACTAGAGCACGCCGTTTTTCATCATTTTTGAGGATTTGAAAAAAATTCAAATTTTCAAAAAACATGGGTTATAGCCCATCGTTTTTTGAATTTTTGAAAAAAATGTTATCCTCGTTTTTCATCGTTTTTGAACATGGGCTATAGCCCCTACCGTACGGCATACTATAGCACGCCGTTTTTCATCATTTTTGAGGATTTGAAAAAAATTCAAATTTTCAAAAAACATGGGTTATAGCCCATCGTTTTTTGAATTTTTGAAAAAAATGTTATCCTCGTTTTTCATCGTTTTTGAACATGGGCTATAGCCCCTACCGTACGGCATACTATAGCACGCCGTTTTTCATCATTTTTGAGGATTTGAAAAAAATTAAAATTTAAAAAAACATGGGTTATAGCCCATCGTTTTTTGAATTTTTGAAAAAAATCTTATCCTCGTTTTTCATCGTTTTTGAACATGGGCTATAGCCCCTACCGTACGGCATACTATAGCACGCCGTTTTTAATCATTTTTGAGGATTTGAAAAAATTTCAAAATTTCAAAAAACATGGGTTATAGCCCATCGTTTTTTGAATTTTTGAAAAAAATGTTATCCTCGTTTTTCATCGTTTTTGAACATGGGCTATAGTCCCTACCGTACGGCATACTATAGCACGCCGTTTTTCATCATTTTTGAGGATTTGAAAAAAAATCAAAATTTCAAAAACATGGTCGTTTTTTGAATTTTTGAAAAAAATGTTATCCTCGTTTTTCATCGTTTTTGAACATGGGCTATAGCCCCTACCGTACGGCATACTATAGCACGCCGTTTTTCATCATTTTTGAGGATTTGAAAAAAATTCAAATTTTCAAAAAACATGGGTTATAGCCCATCGTTTTTTGAATTTTTGAAAAAAATGTTATCCTCGTTTTTCATCGTTTTTGAACATGGGCTATAGCCCCTACCGTACGGCATACTATAGCACGCCGTTTTTCATCATTTTTGAGGATTTGAAAAAAAATCAAAATTTCAAAAACATGGGTTATAGCCCATCGTTTTTTGAATTTTTGAAAAAAATGTTATCCTCGTTTTTCATCGTTTTTGAACATGGGCTATAGCCCCTACCGTACGGCATACTATAGCACGCCGTTTTTAATCATTTTTGAGGATTTGAAAAAATTTAAAAATTTCAAAAAACATGGGTTATAGCCCATCGTTTTTTGAATTTTTGAAAAAAATGTTATCCTCGTTTTTCATCGTTTTTGAACATGGGCTATAGCCCCTACCGTACGGCATACTATAGCACGCCGTTTTTCATCATTTTTGAGGATTTGAAAAAAAATCTAAATTTCAAAAAACATGGGTTATAGCCCATCGTTTTTTGAATTTTTGAAAAAAATGTTATCCTCGTTTTTCATCGTTTTTGAACATGGGCTATAGCCCCTACCGTACGGCATACTATAGCACGCCGTTTTTCATCATTTTTGAGGATTTGAAAAAAAATCAAAATTTCAAAAAACATGGGTTATAGCCCATCGTTTTTTGAATTTTTGAAAAAAATGTTATCCTTGTTTTTCATCGTTTTTGAACATGGGCTATAGCCCCTACCGTATGGCATACTATAGCACGCCTTTTTTCATCATTTTTGAGGATTTGAAAAAAATTCAAAATTTCAAAAAACATGGGTTATAGCCCATCGTTTTTTGAAATTTTGAAAAAAATGTTATCCTCGTTTTTCATCGTTTTTGAACATGGGCTATAGCCCCTACCGTACGGCATACTAGAGCACGCCGTTTTTCATCATTTTTGAGGATTTGAAAAAAAATCTAAATTTCAAAAAACATGGGTTATAGCCCATCGTTTTTTGAATTTTTGAAAAAAATGTTATCCTCGTTTTTCATCGTTTTTGAACATGGGCTATAGCCCCTACCGTACGGCATACTAGAGCACGCCGTTTTTCATCATTTTTGAGGATTTGAAAAAAAATCAAAATTTCAAAAAACATGGGTTATAGCCCATCGTTTTTTGAATTTTTGAAAAAAATGTTATCCTCGTTTTTGAACATGGGCTATAGCCCCTACCGTACGGCATACTATAGCACGCCGTTTTTCATAATTTTTGAGGATTTGAAAAAAAATCAAAATTTCAAAAAACATGGGTTATAGCCCATCATTTTTTGAATTTTTGAAAAAAATGTTATCCTCGTTTTTCATCGTTTTTGAACATGGGCTATAGCCCCTACCGTACGGCATACTATAGCACGCCGTTTTTAATCATTTTTGAGGATTTGAAAAAAATTCAAAATTTCAAAAAACATGGGTTATAGCCCATCGTTTTTTGAATTTTGAAAAAAATGTTATCCTCGTTTTTCATCGTTTTTGAACATGGGCTATAGCCCCTACCATACGGCATACTATAGCACGCCGTTTTTCATCATTTTTGAGGATTTGAAAAAAAAATCAAAATTTCAAAAAACATGGGTTATAGCCCATCGTTTTTTGAATTTTTGAAAAAAATGTTATCCTTGTTTTTCATCGTTTTTGAACATGGGCTATAGCCCCTACCGTACGGCATACTATAGCACGCCGTTTTTCATCATTTTTGAGGATTTGAAAAAAAATCTAAATTTCAAAAAACATGGGTTATAGCCCATCGTTTTTTGAATTTTTGAAAAAAATGTTATCCTCGTTTTTCATCGTTTTTGAACATGGGCTATAGCCCCTACCGTACGGCATACTAGAGCACGCCGTTTTTCATCATTTTTGAGGATTTGAAAAAAAATCAAAATTTCAAAAAACATGGGTTATAGCCCATCGTTTTTTGAATTTTTGAAAAAAATGTTATCCTCGTTTTTCATCGTTTTTGAACATGGGCTATAGCCCCTACCGTACGGCATACTATAGCACGCCGTTTTTAATCATTTTTGAGGATTTGAAAATTTTGAAAATTTTCAAAAAACATGGGTTATAGCCCATCGTTTTTTGAATTTTTGAAAAAAATGTTATCCTCGTTTTTCATCGTTTTTGAACATGGGCTATAGCCCCTACCGTACGGCATACTATAGCACGCCGTTTTTAATCATTTTTGAGGATTTGAAAAAATTTCAAAATTTCAAAAAACATGGGTTATAGCCCATCGTTTTTTGAATTTTGAAAAAAATGTTATCCTCGTTTTTCATCGTTTTTGAACATGGGCTATAGCCCCTACCGTACGGCATACTATAGCACGCCGTTTTTCATCATTTTTGAGGATTTGAAAAAAAATCAAAATTTCAAAAACATGGGTTATAGCCCATCGTTTTTTGAATTTTTGAAAAAAATGTTATCCTCGTTTTTCATCGTTTTTGAACATGGGCTATAGCCCCTACCGTACGGCATACTATAGCACGCCGTTTTTAATCATTTTTGAGGATTTGAAAAAATTTAAAAATTTCAAAAAACATGGGTTATAGCCCATCGTTTTTTGAATTTTTGAAAAAAATGTTATCCTCGTTTTTCATCGTTTTTGAACATGGGCTATAGCCCCTACCGTACGGCATACTATAGCACGCCGTTTTTCATCATTTTTGAGGATTTGAAAAAAAATCTAAATTTCAAAAAACATGGGTTATAGCCCATCGTTTTTTGAATTTTTGAAAAAAATGTTATCCTCGTTTTTCATCGTTTTTGAACATGGGCTATAGCCCCTACCGTACGGCATACTATAGCACGCCGTTTTTCATCATTTTTGAGGATTTGAAAAAAAATCAAAATTTCAAAAAACATGGGTTATAGCCCATCGTTTTTTGAAATTTTGAAAAAAATGTTATCCTTGTTTTTCATCGTTTTTGAACATGGGCTATAGCCCCTACCGTACGGCATACTAGAGCACGCCGTTTTTCATCATTTTTGAGGATTTGAAAAAAAATCTAAATTTCAAAAAACATGGGTTATAGCCCATAGTTTTTTGAATTTTTGAAAAAAATGTTATCCTCGTTTTTCATCGTTTTTGAACATGGGCTATAGCCCCTACCGTACGGCATACTAGAGCACGCCGTTTTTCATCATTTTTGAGGATTTGAAAAAAAATCAAAATTTCAAAAAACATGGGTTATAGCCCATCGTTTTTTGAATTTTTGAAAAAAATGTTATCCTCGTTTTTGAACATGGGCTATAGCCCCTACCGTACGGCATACTATAGCACGCCGTTTTTCATAATTTTTGAGGATTTGAAAAAAAATCAAAATTTCAAAAAACATGGGTTATAGCCCATCATTTTTTGAATTTTTGAAAAAAATGTTATCCTCGTTTTTCATCGTTTTTGAACATGGGCTATAGCCCCTACCGTACGGCATACTATAGCACGCCGTTTTTAATCATTTTTGAGGATTTGAAAAAAATTCAAAATTTCAAAAAACATGGGTTATAGCCCATCGTTTTTTGAATTTTGAAAAAAATGTTATCCTCGTTTTTCATCGTTTTTGAACATGGGCTATAGCCCCTACCATACGGCATACTATAGCACGCCGTTTTTCATCATTTTTGAGGATTTGAAAAAAAAATCAAAATTTCAAAAAACATGGGTTATAGCCCATCGTTTTTTGAATTTTTGAAAAAAATGTTATCCTTGTTTTTCATCGTTTTTGAACATGGGCTATAGCCCCTACCGTACGGCATACTATAGCACGCCGTTTTTCATCATTTTTGAGGATTTGAAAAAAAATCTAAATTTCAAAAAACATGGGTTATAGCCCATCGTTTTTTGAATTTTTGAAAAAAATGTTATCCTCGTTTTTCATCGTTTTTGAACATGGGCTATAGCCCCTACCGTACGGCATACTAGAGCACGCCGTTTTTCATCATTTTTGAGGATTTGAAAAAAAATCAAAATTTCAAAAAACATGGGTTATAGCCCATCGTTTTTTGAATTTTTGAAAAAAATGTTATCCTCGTTTTTCATCGTTTTTGAACATGGGCTATAGCCCCTACCGTACGGCATACTATAGCACGCCGTTTTTAATCATTTTTGAGGATTTGAAAATTTTGAAAATTTTCAAAAAACATGGGTTATAGCCCATCGTTTTTTGAATTTTTGAAAAAAATGTTATCCTCGTTTTTCATCGTTTTTGAACATGGGCTATAGCCCCTACCGTACGGCATACTATAGCACGCCGTTTTTAATCATTTTTGAGGATTTGAAAAAATTTCAAAATTTCAAAAAACATGGGTTATAGCCCATCGTTTTTTGAATTTTGAAAAAAAAATTATCCTCGTTTTTCATCGTTTTTGAACATGGGCTATAGCGCCTACCATACGGCATACTATAGCACGCCGTTTTTCATCATTTTTGAGGATTTGAAAAAAAAATCAAAATTTCAAAAAACATGGGTTATAGCCCATCGTTTTTTGAATTTTTGAAAAAAATGTTATCCTCGTTTTTCATCGTTTTTGAACATGGGCTATAGCCCCTACCGTACGGCATACTATAGCACGCCGTTTTTCATCATTTTTGAGGATTTGAAAAAAATTAAAATTTCAAAAAACATGGGTTATAGCCCATCGTTTTTTGAATTTTTGAAAAAAATCTTATCCTCGTTTTTCATCGTTTTTGAACATGGGCTATAGCCCCTACCGTATGGCATACTATAGCACGCCGTTTTTAATCATTTTTGAGGATTTGAAAAAATTTCAAAATTTCAAAAAACATGGGTTATAGCCCATCGTTTTTTGAATTTTTGAAAAAAATGTTATCCTCGTTTTTCATCGTTTTTGAACATGGGCTATAGTCCCTACCGTACGGCATACTATAGCACGCCGTTTTTCATCATTTTTGAGGATTTGAAAAAAAATCAAAATTTCAAAAACATGGTCGTTTTTTGAATTTTTGAAAAAAATGTTATCCTCGTTTTTCATCGTTTTTGAACATGGGCTATAGCCCCTACCGTACGGCATACTATAGCACGCCGTTTTTCATCATTTTTGAGGATTTGAAAAAAAATCAAAATTTCAAAAACATGGGTTATAGCCCATCGTTTTTTGAATTTTTGAAAAAAATGTTATCCTCGTTTTTCATCGTTTTTGAACATGGGCTATAGCCCCTACCGTACGGCATACTATAGCACGCCGTTTTTAATCATTTTTGAGGATTTGAAAAAAAATCTAAATTTCAAAAAACATGGGTTATAGCCCATCGTTTTTTGAATTTTTGAAAAAAATGTTATCCTCGTTTTTCATCGTTTTTGAACATGGGCTATAGCCCCTACCGTACGGCATACTAGAGCACGCCGTTTTTCATCATTTTTGAGGATTTGAAAAAAAATCAAAATTTCAAAAAACATGGGTTATAGCCCATCGTTTTTTGAATTTTTGAAAAAAATGTTATCCTCGTTTTTGAACATGGGCTATAGCCCCTACCGTACGGCATACTATAGCACGCCGTTTTTCATAATTTTTGAGGATTTGAAAAAAAATCAAAATTTCAAAAAACATGGGTTATAGCCCATCATTTTTTGAATTTTTGAAAAAAATGTTATCCTCGTTTTTCATCGTTTTTGAACATGGGCTATAGCCCCTACCGTACGGCATACTATAGCACGCCGTTTTTAATCATTTTTGAGGATTTGAAAAAAATTCAAAATTTCAAAAAACATGGGTTATAGCCCATCGTTTTTTGAATTTTGAAAAAAATGTTATCCTCGTTTTTCATCGTTTTTGAACATGGGCTATAGCCCCTACCATACGGCATACTATAGCACGCCGTTTTTCATCATTTTTGAGGATTTGAAAAAAAAATCTAAATTTCAAAAAACATGGGTTATAGCCCATCGTTTTTTGAATTTTTGAAAAAAATGTTATCCTTGTTTTTCATCGTTTTTGAACATGGGCTATAGCCCCTACCGTACGGCATACTATAGCACGCCGTTTTTCATCATTTTTGAGGATTTGAAAAAAAATCTAAATTTCAAAAAACATGGGTTATAGCCCATCGTTTTTTTAATTTTTGAAAAAAATGTTATCCTCGTTTTTCATCGTTTTTGAACATGGGCTATAGCCCCTACCGTACGGCATACTAGAGCACGCCGTTTTTCATCATTTTTGAGGATTTGAAAAAAAATCAAAATTTCAAAAAACATGGGTTATAGCCCATCGTTTTTTGAATTTTTGAAAAAAATGTTATCCTCGTTTTTCATCGTTTTTGAACATGGGCTATAGCCCCTACCGTACGGCATACTATAGCACGCCGTTTTTAATCATTTTTGAGGATTTGAAAATTTTGAAAATTTTCAAAAAACATGGGTTATAGCCCATCGTTTTTTGAATTTTTGAAAAAAATGTTATCCTCGTTTTTCATCGTTTTTGAACATGGGCTATAGCCCCTACCGTACGGCATACTATAGCACGCCGTTTTTAATCATTTTTGAGGATTTGAAAAAATTTCAAAATTTCAAAAAACATGGGTTATAGCCCATCGTTTTTTGAATTTTGAAAAAAAAATTATCCTCGTTTTTCATCGTTTTTGAACATGGGCTATAGCGCCTACCATACGGCATACTATAGCACGCCGTTTTTCATCATTTTTGAGGATTTGAAAAAAAAATCAAAATTTCAAAAAACATGGGTTATAGCCCATCGTTTTTTGAAATTTTGAAAAAAATGTTATCCTCGTTTTTCATCGTTTTTGAACATGGGCTATAGCCCCTACCGTACGGCATACTAGAGCACGCCGTTTTTCATAATTTTTGAGGATTTGAAAAAAAATCAAAATTTCAAAAAACATGGGTTATAGCCCATCGTTTTTTGAATTTTTGAAAAAAATGTTATCCTCGTTTTTCATCGTTTTTGAACATGGGCTATAGCCCCTACCGTACGGCATACTATAGCACGCCGTTTTTAATCATTTTTGAGGATTTGAAAAAATTTCAAAATTTCAAAAAACATGGGTTATAGCCCATCGTTTTTTGAATTTTGAAAAATATGTTATCCTCGTTTTTCATCGTTTTTGAACATGGGCTATAGCCCCTACCATACGGCATACTATAGCACGCCGTTTTTCATAATTTTTGAGGATTTGAAAAAAAAATCAAAATTTCAAAAAACATGGGTTATAGCCCATCGTTTTTTGAATTTTTGAAAAAAATGTTATCCTTGTTTTTCATCGTTTTTGAACATGGGCTATAGCCCCTACCGTACGGCATACTATAGCACGCCGTTTTTCATCATTTTTGAGGATTTGAAAAAAATTCAAAATTTCAAAAACATGGGTTATAGCCCATCGTTTTTTGAATTTTGAAAAAAATGTTATCCTCGTTTTTCATCGTTTTTGAACATGGGCTATAGCCCCTACCATACGGCATACTATAGCACGCCGTTTTTCATCATTTTTGAGGATTTGAAAAAAAAATCAAAATTTCAAAAAACATGGGTTATAGCCCATCGTTTTTTGAATTTTTGAAAAAAATGTTATCCTTGTTTTTCATCGTTTTTGAACATGGGCTATAGCCCCTACCGTACGGCATACTATAGCACGCCGTTTTTCATCATTTTTGAGGATTTGAAAAAAATTCAAAATTTCAAAAAACATGGGTTATAGCCCATCGTTTTTTGAAATTTTGAAAAAAATGTTATCCTCGTTTTTCATCGTTTTTGAACATGGGCTATAGCCCCTACCGTACGGCATACTAGAGCACGCCGTTTTTCATCATTTTTGAGGATTTGAAAAAAAATCAAAATTTCAAAAAACATGGGTTATAGCCCATCGTTTTTTGAATTTTTGAAAAAAATGTTATCCTCGTTTTTCATCGTTTTTGAACATGGGCTATAGCCCCTACCGTACGGCATACTATAGCACGCCGTTTTTAATCATTTTTGAGGATTTGAAAAATTTGAAAAATTTCAAAAACATGGGTTATAGCCCATCGTTTTTTGAAAATTTGAAAAAAAATGTTATCCTCGGTTTTCATCGTTTTTGAACATGGGCTATAGCCCCTACCGTACGGCATACTATAGCACGCCGTTTTTCATCATTTTTGAGGATTTGAAAAAAAATCCAAATTTCAAAAAACATTGGTTATAGCCCATCGTTTTTTGAATTTTTGAAAAAAATGTTATCCTCGTTTTTCATCGTTTTTGAACATGGGCTATAGCCCCTACCGTACGGCATACTATAGCACGCCGTTTTTCATCATTTTTGAGGATTTGAAAAAAATTCAAAATTTCAAAAAACATGGGTTATAGCCCATCGTTTTTTGAATTTTTGAAAAAAATGTTATCCTCGTTTTTCATCGTTTTTGAACATGGACTATAGCCCCTACCGTACGGCATACTATAGCACGCCGTTTTTCATCATTTTTGAGGATTTGAAAAAAAATCTAATTTTCAAAAAACATGGGTTATATCCCATCGTTTTTTGAATTTTTGAAAAAAATGTTAGCCTCGTTTTTCATCGTTTTTGAACATGGGCTATAGCCCCTACCGTACGGCATACTATAGCACGCCGTTTTTCATCATTTTTGAGGATTTGAAAAAAAATCAAAATTTCAAAAACATGGGTTATAGCCCATCGTTTTTTGAATTTTTGAAAAAAATGTTATCCTCGTTTTTCATCGTTTTTGAACATGGGCTATAGCCCCTACCGTACGGCATACTATAGCACGCCGTTTTTCATCATTTTTGAGGATTTGAAAAAAATTCAAATTTTCAAAAAACATGGGTTATAGCCCATCGTTTTTTGAATTTTTGAAAAAAATGTTATCCTCGTTTTTCATCGTTTTTGAACATGGGCTATAGCCCCTACCGTACGGCATACTATAGCACGCCGTTTTTCATCATTTTTGAGGATTTGAAAAAAATTAAAATTTCAAAAAACATGGGTTATAGCCCATCGTTTTTTGAATTTTTGAAAAAAATCTTATCCTCGTTTTTCATCGTTTTTGAACATGGGCTATAGCCCCTACCGTACGGCATACTATAGCACGCCGTTTTTAATCATTTTTGAGGATTTGAAAAAATTTCAAAATTTCAAAAAACATGGGTTATAGCCCATCGTTTTTTGAAATTTTGAAAAAAATGTTATCCTCGTTTTTCATCGTTTTTGAACATGGGCTATAGCCCCTACCATACGGCATACTATAGCACGCCGTTTTTCATAATTTTTGAGGATTCGAAAAAAAAATCAAAATTTCAAAAAACTTGGGTTATAGCCCATCGTTTTTTGAATTTTTGAAAAAAATGTTATCCTTGTTTTTCATCGTTTTTGAACATGGGCTATAGCCCCTACCGTACGGCATACTATAGCACGCCGTTTTTCATCATTTTTGAGGATTTGAAAAAAATGCAAAATTTCAAAAAACATGGGTTATAGCCCATCGTTTTTTGAATTTTGAAAAAAATGTTATCCTCGTTTTTCATCGTTTTTGAACATGGGCTATAGCCCCTACCATACGGCATACTATAGCACGCCGTTTTTCATCATTTTTGAGGATTTGAAAAAAAAATCAAAATTTCAAAAAACATGGGTTATAGCCCATCGTTTTTTGAATTTTTGAAAAAAATGTTATCCTTGTTTTTCATCGTTTTTGAACATGGGCTATAGCCCCTACCGTACGGCATACTATAGCACGCCGTTTTTCATCATTTTTGAGGATTTGAAAAAAATTCAAAATTTCAAAAAACATGGGTTATAGCCCATCGTTTTTTGAAATTTTGAAAAAAATGTTATCCTCGTTTTTCATCGTTTTTGAACATGGGCTATAGCCCCTACCGTACGGCATACTAGAGCACGCCGTTTTTCATCATTTTTGAGGATTTGAAAAAAAATCAAAATTTCAAAAAACATGGGTTATAGCCCATCGTTTTTTGAATTTTTGAAAAAAATGTTATCCTCGTTTTTCATCGTTTTTGAACATGGGCTATAGCCCCTACCGTACGGCATACTATAGCACGCCGTTTTTAATCATTTTTGAGGATTTGAAAAATTTGAAAAATTTCAAAAACATGGGTTATAGCCCATCGTTTTTTGAAAATTTGAAAAAAAATGTTATCCTCGGTTTTCATCGTTTTTGAACATGGGCTATAGCCCCTACCGTACGGCATACTATAGCACGCCGTTTTTCATCATTTTTGAGGATTTGAAAAAAAATCCAAATTTCAAAAAACATTGGTTATAGCCCATCGTTTTTTGAATTTTTGAAAAAAATGTTATCCTCGTTTTTCATCGTTTTTGAACATGGGCTATAGCCCCTACCGTACGGCATACTATAGCACGCCGTTTTTCATCATTTTTGAGGATTTGAAAAAATTTCAAAATTTCAAAAAACATGGGTTATAGCCCATCGTTTTTTGAATTTTTGAAAAAAATGTTATCCTCGTTTTTCATCGTTTTTGAACATGGACTATAGCCCCTACCGTACGGCATACTATAGCACGCCGTTTTTCATCATTTTTGAGGATTTGAAAAAAATTCAAATTTTCAAAAAACATGGGTTATAACCCATCATTTTTTGAATTTTTGAAAAAAATGTTATCCTCGTTTTTCATCGTTTTTGAACATGGGCTATAGCCCCTACCGTACGGCATACTAGAGCACGCCGTTTTTCATCATTTTTGAGGATTTGAAAAAAAATCTAATTTTCAAAAAACATGGGTTATAGCCCATCGTTTTTTGAATTTTTGAAAAAAATGTTAGCCTCGTTTTTCATCGTTTTTGAACATGGGCTATAGCCCCTACCGTACGGCATACTATAGCACGCCGTTTTTCATCATTTTTGAGGATTTGAAAAAAAATCAAAATTTCAAAAACATGGGTTATAGCCCATCGTTTTTTGAATTTTTGAAAAAAATGTTATCCTCGTTTTTCATCGTTTTTGAACATGGGCTATAGCCCCTACCGTACGGCATACTAAAGCACGCCGTTTTTCATCATTTTTGAGGATTTGAAAAAAATTAAAATTTCAAAAAACATGGGTTATAGCCCATCGTTTTTTGAATTTTTGAAAAAAATCTTATCCTCGTTTTTCATCGTTTTTGAACATGGGCTATAGCCCCTACCGTACGGCATACTAAAGCACGCCGTTTTTAATCATTTTTGAGGATTTGAAAAAATTTCAAAATTTCAAAAAACATGGGTTATAGCCCATCGTTTTTTGAATTTTTGAAAAAAATGTTATCCTCGTTTTTCATCGTTTTTGAACATGGGCTATAGTCCCTACCGTACGGCATACTATAGCACGCCGTTTTTCATCATTTTTGAGGATTTGAAAAAAAATCTAAATTTCAAAAACATGGTCGTTTTTTGAATTTTTGAAAAAAATGTTATCCTCGTTTTTCATCGTTTTTGAACATGGGCTATAGCCCCTACCGTACGGCATACTATAGCACGCCGTTTTTCATCATTTTTGAGGATTTGAAAAAAATTCAAATTTTCAAAAAACATGGGTTATAGCCCATCGTTTTTTGAATTTTTGAAAAAAATGTTATCCTCGTTTTTCATCGTTTTTGAACATGGGCTATAGCCCCTACCGTACGGCATACTATAGCACGCCGTTTTTCATCATTTTTGAGGATTTGAAAAAAAATCAAAATTTCAAAAACATGGGTTATAGCCCATCGTTTTTTGAATTTTTGAAAAAAATGTTATCCTCGTTTTTCATCGTTTTTGAACATGGGCTATAGCCCCTACCGTACGGCATACTATAGCACGCCGTTTTTCATCATTTTTGAGGATTTGAAAAAAATTCAAAATTTCAAAAAACATGGGTTATAGCCCATCGTTTTTTGAATTTTTGAAAAAAATGTTATCCTCGTTTTTCATCGTTTTTGAACATGGGCTATAGCCCCTACCGTACGGCATACTATAGCACGCCGTTTTTCATCATTTTTGAGGATTTGAAAAAAATTAAAATTTCAAAAAACATGGGTTATAGCCCATCGTTTTTTGAATTTTTGAAAAAAATCTTATCCTCGTTTTTCATCGTTTTTGAACATGGGCTATAGCCCCTACCGTACGGCATACTATAGCACGCCGTTTTTAATCATTTTTGAGGATTTGAAAAAATTTCAAAATTTCAAAAAACATGGGTTATAGCCCATCGTTTTTTGAATTTTTGAAAAAAATGTTATCCTCGTTTTTCATCGTTTTTGAACATGGGCTATAGTCCCTACCGTACGGCATACTATAGCACGCCGTTTTTCATCATTTTTGAGGATTTAAAAAAAAATCAAAATTTCAAAAACATGGTCGTTTTTTGAATTTTTGAAAAAAATGTTATCCTCGTTTTTCATCGTTTTTGAACATGGGCTATAGCCCCTACCGTACGGCATACTATAGCACGCCGTTTTTCATCATTTTTGAGGATTTGAAAAAAATTCAAATTTTCAAAAAACATGGGTTATAGCCCATCGTTTTTTGAATTTTTGAAAAAAATGTTATCCTCGTTTTTCATCGTTTTTGAACATGGGCTATAGCCCCTACCGTACGGCATACTATAGCACGCCGTTTTTCATCATTTTTGAGGATTTGAAAAAAAATCAAAATTTCAAAAACATGGGTTATAGCCCATCGTTTTTTGAATTTTTGAAAAAAAAATTATCCTCGTTTTTCATCGTTTTTGAACATGGGCTGCCCCTACCGTACGGCATACTATAGCACGCCGTTTTTAATCATTTTTGAGGATTTGAAAAAATTTAAAATTTTCAAAAAACATGGGTTATAGCCCATCGTTTTTTGAATTTTTGAAAAAAATGTTATCCTTGTTTTTCATCGTTTTTGAACATGGGCTATAGTCCCTACCGTACGGCATACTATAGCACGCCGTTTTTCATCATTTTTGAGGATTTGAAAAAAAATCTAAATTTCAAAAAACATGGGTTATAGCCCATCGTTTTTTGAAATTTTGAAAAAAATGTTATCCTCGTTTTTCATCGTTTTTGAACATGGGCTATAGCCCCTACCGTACGGCATACTAGAGCACGCCGTTTTTCATCATTTTTGAGGATTTGAAAAAAAATCTAAATTTCAAAAAACATGGGTTATAGCCCATCGTTTTTTGAATTTTTGAAAAAAATGTTATCCTCGTTTTTCATCGTTTTTGAACATGGGCTATAGCCCCTACCGTACGGCATACTATAGCACGCCGTTTTTCATAATTTTTGAGGATTTGAAAAAAATTCAAAATTTCAAAAAACATGGGTTATAGCCCATCGTTTTTTGAATTTTTGAAAAAAATGTTATCCTCGTTTTTCATCGTTTTTGAACATGGGCTATAGCCCCTACCGTACGGCATACTATAGCACGCCGTTTTTCATCATTTTTGAGGATTTGAAAAAAATTCAAAATTTCAAAAACATGGGTTATAGCCCATCGTTTTTTGAATTTTTGAAAAAAATGTTATCCTCGTTTTTCATCGTTTTTGAACATGGGCTATAGCCCCTACCGTACGGCATACTATAGCACGCCGTTTTTCATCATTTTTGAGGATTTGAAAAAAATTCAAATTTTCAAAAAACATGGGTTATAGCCCATCGTTTTTTGAATTTTTGAAAAAAATGTTATCCTAGTTTTTCATCGTTTTTGAACATGGGCTATAGCCCCTACCGTACGGCATACTATAGCACGCCGTTTTTCATCATTTTTGAGGATTTGAAAAAAATTCAAAATTTCAAAAAACATGGGTTATAGCCCATCGTTTTTTGAAATTTTGAAAAAAATGTTATCCTCGTTTTTCATCGTTTTTGAACATGGGCTATAGCCCCTACCGTACGGCATACTAGAGCACGCCGTTTTTCATCATTTTTGAGGATTTGAAAAAAAATCAAAATTTCAAAAAACATGGGTTATAGCCCATCGTTTTTTGAAATTTTGAAAAAAATGTTATCCTCGTTTTTCATCGTTTTTGAACATGGGCTATAGCCCCTACCGTACGGCATACTAGAGCACGCCGTTTTTCATCATTTTTGAGGATTTGAAAAAAAAATCAAAATTTCAAAAAACATGGGTTATAGCCCATCGTTTTTTGAATTTTTGAAAAAAATGTTATCCTCGTTTTTCATCGTTTTTGAACATGGGCTATAGCCCCTACCGTACGGCATACTATAGCACGCCGTTTTTCATCATTTTTGAGGATTTGAAAAAAATTCAAATTTTCAAAAAACATGGGTTATAGCCAATCGTTTTTTGAATTTTTGAAAAAAATGTTATCCTCGTTTTTCATCGTTTTTGAACATGGGCTATAGCCCCTACCGTACGTCATACTATAGCACGCCGTTTTTCATCATTTTTGAGGATTTGAAAAAAAATCAAAATTTCAAAAAACATGGGTTATAGCCCATCGTTTTTTGAATTTTTGAAAAAAATGTTATCCTAGTTTTTCATCGTTTTTGAACATGGGCTATAGCCCCTACCGTACGGCATACTATAGCACGCCGTTTTTAATCATTTTTGAGGATTTGAAAAAATTTCAAAATTTCAAAAAACATGGGTTATAGCCCATCGTTTTTTGAATTTTTGAAAAAAATGTTATCCTTGTTTTTCATCGTTTTTGAACATGGGCTATAGCCCCTACCGTACGGCATACTATAGCACGCCGTTTTTCAACATTTTTGAGGATTTGAAAAAAATTCAAAATTTCAAAAAACATGGGTTATAGCCCATCGTTTTTTGAATTTTTGAAAAAAATGTTATCCTCGTTTTTCATCGTTTTTGAACATGGGCTATAGCCCCTACCGTACGGCATACTATAGCACGCCGTTTTTAATCATTTTTGAGGATTTGAAAAAAATTCAAAATTTCAAAAAACATGGGTTATAGCCCATTGTTTTTTGAATTTTTGAAAAAAAGTGTTATCCTTGTTTTTCATCGTTTTTGAACATGGGCTATAGCCCCTACCGTAAGGCATACTATAGCACGCCGTTTTTCATAATTTTTGAGGATTTGAAAAAATTTCAAAATTTCAAAAAACATGGGTTATAGCCCATCGTTTTTTGAATTTTTGAAAAAAATGTTATCCTCGTTTTTCATCGTTTTTGAACATGGGCTATAGCCCCTACCGTACGGCATACTAGAGCACGCCGTTTTTCATCATTTTTGAGGATTTGAAAAAAAAAAAAAAATTCAAAAAACATGGGTTATAGCCCATCGTTTTTTGAATTTTTGAAAAAAATGTTATCCTCGTTTTTCATCGTTTTTGAACATGGGCTATAGCCCCTACCGTACGGCATACTATAGCACGCCGTTTTTCATCATTTTTGAGGATTTGAAAAAAAATCAAAATTTCAAAAAACATGGGTTATAGCCCATCGTTTTTTGAATTTTTGAAAAAAATGTTATCCTAGTTTTTCATCGTTTTTGAACATGGGCTATAGCCCCTACCGTACGGCATACTATAGCACGCCGTTTTTAATCATTTTTGAGGATTTGAAAAAATTTCAAAATTTCAAAAAACATGGGTTATAGCCCATCGTTTTTTGAATTTTTGAAAAAAATGTTATCCTTGTTTTTCATCGTTTTTGAACATGGGCTATAGCCCCTACCGTACGGCATACTATAGCACGCCGTTTTTCAACATTTTTGAGGATTTGAAAAAATTTCAAAATTTCAAAAAACATGGGTTATAGCCCATCGTTTTTTGAATTTTTGAAAAAAATGTTATCCTCGTTTTTCATCGTTTTTGAACATGGGCTATAGCCCCTACCGTACGGCATACTATAGCACGCCGTTTTTCATCATTTTTGAGGATTTGAAAAAAAATCAAAATTTCAAAAAACATGGGTTATAGCCCATCGTTTTTTGAATTTTTGAAAAAAATGTTATCCTTGTTTTTCATCGTTTTTGAACATGGGCTATAGCCCCTACCGTACGGCATACTATAGCACGCCGTTTTTCAACATTTTTGAGGATTTGAAAAAATTTCAAAATTTCAAAAAACATGGGTTATAGCCCATCGTTTTTTGAATTTTTGAAAAAAATGTTATCCTCGTTTTTCATCGTTTTTGAACATGGGCTATAGCCCCTACCGTACGGCATACTATAGCACGCCGTTTTTCAACATTTTTGAGGATTTGAAAAAAATTCAAAATTTCAAAAAACATGGGTTATAGCCCATTGTTTTTTGAATTTTTGAAAAAAATGTTATCCTCGTTTTTCATCGTTTTTGAACATGGGCTATAGCCCCTACCGTACGGCATACTATAGCACGCCGTTTTTCATCATTTTTGAGGATTTGAAAAAAATTCAAAATTTCAAAAAACATGGGTTATAGCCCATTGTTTTTTGAATTTTTGAAAAAAATGTTATCCTCGTTTTTCATCGTTTTTGAACATGGGCTATAGCCCCTACCGTACGGCATACTATAGCACGCCGTTTTTCATCATTTTTGAGGATTTGAAAAAAATTCAAAATTTCAAAAAACATGGGTTATAGCCCATCGTTTTTTGAATTTTTGAAAAAAATGTTATCCTCGTTTTTCATCGTTTTTGAACATGGGCTATAGCCCCTACCGTACGGCATACTATAGCACGCCGTTTTTCATCATTTTTGAGGATTTGAAAAAAAATCAAAATTTCAAAAACATGGGTTATAGCCCATCGTTTTTTGAAATTTTGAAAAAAATGTTATCCTCGTTTTTCATCGTTTTTGAACATGGGCTATAGCCCCTACCGTACGGCATACTATAGCACGCCGTTTTTCATCATTTTTGAGGATTTGAAAAAAAATCAAAATTTCAAAAACATGGGTTATAGCCCATCGTTTTTTGAATTTTTGAAAAAAATGTTATCCTCGTTTTTCATCGTTTTTGAACATGGGCTATAGCCCCTACCGTACGGCATACTATAGCACGCTGTTTTTCATCATTTTTGAGGATTTGAAAAAAATTTAAATTTTCAAAAAACATGGGTTATAGCCCATCGTTTTTTTAATTTTTGAAAAAAATGTTATCCTCGTTTTTCATCGTTTTTGAACATGGGCTATAGCCCCTACCGTACGGCATACTATAGCACGCCGTTTTTCAAAATTTTTGAGGATTTGAAAAAAATTCAAAATTTCAAAAAACATGGGTTATAGCCCATCGTTTTTTGAATTTTTGAAAAAAATGTTATCCTCGTTTTTCATCGTTTTTGAACATGGGCTATAGCCCCTACCGTACGGCATACTATAGCACGCCGTTTTTAATCATTTTTGAGGATTTGAAAAAAATTCAAAATTTCAAAAAACATGGGTTATAGCCCATTGTTTTTTGAATTTTTGAAAAAAAGTGTTATCCTTGTTTTTCATCGTTTTTGAACATGGGCTATAGCCCCTACCGTACGGCATACTATAGCACGCCGTTTTTCATCATTTTTGAGGATTTGAAAAAAATTCAAAATTTCAAAAAACATGGGTTATAGCCCATCGTTTTTTGAATTTTTGAAAAAAATGTTATCCTCGTTTTTCATCGTTTTTGAACATGGGCTATAGCCCCTACCGTACGGCATACTAGAGCACGCCGTTTTTCATCATTTTTGAGGATTTGAAAAAAAAAAAAAAAAATCAAAAAACATGGGTTATAGCCCATCGTTTTTTGAATTTTTGAAAAAAATGTTATCCTCGTTTTTCATCGTTTTTGAACATGGGCTATAGCCCCTACCGTACGGCATACTATAGCACGCCGTTTTTCATCATTTTTGAGGATTTGAAAAAAAATCAAAATTTCAAAAAACATGGGTTATAGCCCATCGTTTTTTGAATTTTTGAAAAAAATGTTATCCTAGTTTTTCATCGTTTTTGAACATGGGCTATAGCCCCTACCGTACGGCATACTATAGCACGCCGTTTTTAATCATTTTTGAGGATTTGAAAAAATTTCAAAATTTCAAAAAACATGGGTTATAGCCCATCGTTTTTTGAATTTTTGAAAAAAATGTTATCCTTGTTTTTCATCGTTTTTGAACATGGGCTATAGCCCCTACCGTACGGCATACTATAGCACGCCGTTTTTCAACATTTTTGAGGATTTGAAAAAAATTCAAAATTTCAAAAAACATGGGTTATAGCCCATCGTTTTTTGAATTTTTGAAAAAAATGTTATCCTCGTTTTTCATCGTTTTTGAACATGGGCTATAGCCCCTACCGTACGGCATACTATAGCACGCCGTTTTTCATCATTTTTGAGGATTTGAAAAAAAATCAAAATTTCAAAAAACATGGGTTATAGCCCATCGTTTTTTGAATTTTTGAAAAAAATGTTATCCTAGTTTTTCATCGTTTTTGAACATGGGCTATAGCCCCTACCGTACGGCATACTATAGCACGCCGTTTTTAATCATTTTTGAGGATTTGAAAAAATTTCAAAATTTCAAAAAACATGGGTTATAGCCCATCGTTTTTTGAATTTTTGAAAAAAATGTTATCCTTGTTTTTCATCGTTTTTGAACATGGGCTATAGCCCCTACCGTACGGCATACTATAGCACGCCGTTTTTCAACATTTTTGAGGATTTGAAAAAAATTCAAAATTTCAAAAAACATGGGTTATAGCCCATCGTTTTTTGAATTTTTGAAAAAAATGTTATCCTCGTTTTTCATCGTTTTTGAACATGGGCTATAGCCCCTACCGTACGGCATACTATAGCACGCCGTTTTTCATCATTTTTGAGGATTTGAAAAAAAATCAAAATTTCAAAAAACATGGGTTATAGCCCATCGTTTTTTGAATTTTTGAAAAAAATGTTATCCTAGTTTTTCATCGTTTTTGAACATGGGCTATAGCCCCTACCGTACGGCATACTATAGCACGCCGTTTTTAATCATTTTTGAGGATTTGAAAAAATTTCAAAATTTCAAAAAACATGGGTTATAGCCCATCGTTTTTTGAATTTTTGAAAAAAATGTTATCCTTGTTTTTCATCGTTTTTGAACATGGGCTATAGCCCCTACCGTACGGCATACTATAGCACGCCGTTTTTCAACATTTTTGAGGATTTGAAAAAAATTCAAAATTTCAAAAAACATGGGTTATAGCCCATCGTTTTTTGAATTTTTGAAAAAAATGTTATCCTCGTTTTTCATCGTTTTTGAACATGGGCTATAGCCCCTACCGTACGGCATACTATAGCACGCCGTTTTTCAACATTTTTGAGGATTTGAAAAAAATTCAAAATTTCAAAAAACATGGGTTATAGCCCATTGTTTTTTGAATTTTTGAAAAAAATGTTATCCTCGTTTTTCATCGTTTTTGAACATGGGCTATAGCCCCTACCGTACGGCATACTATAGCACGCCGTTTTTCATCATTTTTGAGGATTTGAAAAAAATTCAAAATTTCAAAAAACATGGGTTATAGCCCATTGTTTTTTGAATTTTTGAAAAAAATGTTATCCTCGTTTTTCATCGTTTTTGAACATGGGCTATAGCCCCTACCGTACGGCATACTATAGCACGCCGTTTTTCATCATTTTTGAGGATTTGAAAAAAATTCAAAATTTAAAAAAACATGGGTTATAGCCCATCGTTTTTTGAATTTTTGAAAAAAATGTTATCCTCGTTTTTCATCGTTTTTGAACATGGGCTATAGCCCCTACCGTACGGCATACTATAGCACGCCGTTTTTCATCATTTTTGAGGATTTGAAAAAAAATCAAAATTTCAAAAACATGGGTTATAGCCCATCGTTTTTTGAAATTTTGAAAAAAATGTTATCCTCGTTTTTCATCGTTTTTGAACATGGGCTATAGCCCCTACCGTACGGCATACTATAGCACGCCGTTTTTCATCATTTTTGAGGATTTGAAAAAAAATCAAAATTTCAAAAACATGGGTTATAGCCCATCGTTTTTTGAATTTTTGAAAAAAATGTTATCCTCGTTTTTCATCGTTTTTGAACATGGGCTATAGCCCCTACCGTACGGCATACTATAGCACGCTGTTTTTCATCATTTTTGAGGATTTGAAAAAAATTAAAATTTTCAAAAAACATGGGTTATAGCCCATCGTTTTTTTAATTTTTGAAAAAAATGTTATCCTCGTTTTTCATCGTTTTTGAACATGGGCTATAGCCCCTACCGTACGGCATACTATAGCACGCCGTTTTTCATCATTTTTGAGGATTTGAAAAAAATCAAAATTTCAAAAAACATGGGTTATAGCCCATCGTTTTTTGAATTTTTGAAAAAAATGTTATCCTCGTTTTTCATCGTTTTTGAACATGGGCTATAGCCCCTACCGTACGGCATACTATAGCACGCCGTTTTTCATCATTTTTGAGGATTTGAAAAAAATTCAAATTTTCAAAAAACATGGGTTATAGCCCATCGTTTTTTGAATTTTTGAAAAAAATGTTATCCTCGTTTTTCATCGTTTTTGAACATGGGCTATAGCCCCTACCGTACGGCATACTATAGCACGCCGTTTTTCATCATTTTTGAGGATTTGAAAAAAATCAAAATTTCAAAAAACATGGGTTATAGCCCATCGTTTTTTGAATTTTAGAAAAAAATGTTATCCTCGTTTTTCATCGTTTTTGAACATGGGCTATAGCCCCTACCGTACGGCATACTATAGCACGCCGTTTTTCATCATTTTTGAGGATTTGAAAAAAAAATCAAAATTTCAAAAAACATGGGTTATAGCCCATCGTTTTTTGAATTTTTGAAAAAAATGTTATCCTTGTTTTTCATCGTTTTTGAACATGGGCTATAGCCCCTACCGTACGGCATACTATAGCACGCCGTTTTTCATCATTTTTGAGGATTTGAAAAAAATTCAAATTTTCAAAAAACATGGGTTATAGCCCATCGTTTTTTGAATTTTTGAAAAAAATGTTATCCTCGTTTTTCATCGTTTTTGAACATGGGCTATAGCCCCTACCGTACGGCATACTATAGCACGCCGTTTTTCATCATTTTTGAGGATTTGAAAAAAATCAAAATTTCAAAAAACATGGGTTATAGCCCATCGTTTTTTGAATTTTAGAAAAAAATGTTATCCTCGTTTTTCATCGTTTTTGAACATGGGCTATAGCCCCTACCGTACGGCATACTATAGCACGCCGTTTTTCATCATTTTTGAGGATTTGAAAAAAAATCAAAATTTCAAAAAACATGGGTTATAGCCCATCGTTTTTTGAATTTTTGAAAAAAATGTTATCCTTGTTTTTCATCGTTTTTGAACATGGGCTATAGCCCCTACCGTACGGCATACTATAGCACGCCGTTTTTCATCATTTTTGAGGATTTGAAAAAAATTCAAAATTTCAAAAAACATGGGTTATAGCCCATCGTTTTTTGAAAATTTGAAAAAAATGTTATCCTCGTTTTTCATAGTTTTTGAACATGGGCTATAGCCCCTACCGTACGGCATACTAGAGCACGCCGTTTTTCATCATTTTTGAGGATTTGAAAAAAAATCAAAATTTCAAAAACATGGGTTATAGCCCATCGTTTTTTGAAATTTTGAAAAAAATGTTATCCTCGTTTTTCATCGTTTTTGAACATGGGCTATAGCCCCTACCGTACGGCATACTATAGCATGCCGTTTTTCATCATTTTTGAGGATTTGAAAAAAAATCAAAATTTCAAAAACATGGGTTATAGCCCATCGTTTTTTGAATTTTTGAAAAAAATGTTATCCTCGTTTTTCATCGTTTTTGAACATGGGCTATAGCCCCTACCGTACGGCATACTATAGCACGCTGTTTTTCATCATTTTTGAGGATTTGAAAAAAATTAAAATTTTCAAAAAACATGGGTTATAGCCCATCGTTTTTTTAATTTTTGAAAAAAATGTTATCCTCGTTTTTCATCGTTTTTGAACATGGGCTATAGCCCCTACCGTACGGCATACTATAGCACGCCGTTTTTCATCATTTTTGAGGATTTGAAAAAAATCAAAATTTCAAAAAACATGGGTTATAGCCCATCGTTTTTTGAATTTTTGAAAAAAATGTTATCCTCGTTTTTCATCGTTTTTGAACATGGGCTATAGCCCCTACCGTACGGCATACTATAGCACGCCGTTTTTCATCATTTTTGAGGATTTGAAAAAAATTCAAATTTTCAAAAAACATGGGTTATAGCCCATCGTTTTTTGAATTTTTGAAAAAAATGTTATCCTCGTTTTTCATCGTTTTTGAACATGGGCTATAGCCCCTACCGTACGGCATACTATAGCACGCCGTTTTTCATCATTTTTGAGGATTTGAAAAAAATCAAAATTTCAAAAAACATGGGTTATAGCCCATCGTTTTTTGAATTTTAGAAAAAAATGTTATCCTCGTTTTTCATCGTTTTTGAACATGGGCTATAGCCCCTACCGTACGGCATACTATAGCACGCTGTTTTTCATCATTTTTGAGGATTTGAAAAAAATTAAAATTTTCAAAAAACATGGGTTATAGCCCATCGTTTTTTTAATTTTTGAAAAAAATGTTATCCTCGTTTTTCATCGTTTTTGAACATGGGCTATAGCCCCTACCGTACGGCATACTATAGCACGCCGTTTTTCATCATTTTTGAGGATTTGAAAAAAATCAAAATTTCAAAAAACATGGGTTATAGCCCATCGTTTTTTGAATTTTTGAAAAAAATGTTATCCTCGTTTTTCATCGTTTTTGAACATGGGCTATAGCCCCTACCGTACGGCATACTATAGCACGCCGTTTTTCATCATTTTTGAGGATTTGAAAAAAATTCAAATTTTCAAAAAACATGGGTTATAGCCCATCGTTTTTTGAATTTTTGAAAAAAATGTTATCCTCGTTTTTCATCGTTTTTGAACATGGGCTATAGCCCCTACCGTACGGCATACTATAGCACGCCGTTTTTCATCATTTTTGAGGATTTGAAAAAAATCAAAATTTCAAAAAACATGGGTTATAGCCCATCGTTTTTTGAATTTTAGAAAAAAATGTTATCCTCGTTTTTCATCGTTTTTGAACATGGGCTATAGCCCCTACCGTACGGCATACTATAGCACGCCGTTTTTCATCATTTTTGAGGATTTGAAAAAAAATCAAAATTTCAAAAAACATGGGTTATAGCCCATCGTTTTTTGAATTTTTGAAAAAAATGTTATCCTTGTTTTTCATCGTTTTTGAACATGGGCTATAGCCCCTACCGTACGGCATACTATAGCACGCCGTTTTTCATCATTTTTGAGGATTTGAAAAAAATTCAAATTTTCAAAAAACATGGGTTATAGCCCATCGTTTTTTGAATTTTTGAAAAAAATGTTATCCTCGTTTTTCATCGTTTTTGAACATGGGCTATAGCCCCTACCGTACGGCATACTATAGCACGCCGTTTTTCATCATTTTTGAGGATTTGAAAAAAATCAAAATTTCAAAAAACATGGGTTATAGCCCATCGTTTTTTGAATTTTAGAAAAAAATGTTATCCTCGTTTTTCATCGTTTTTGAACATGGGCTATAGCCCCTACCGTACGGCATACTATAGCACGCCGTTTTTCATCATTTTTGAGGATTTGAAAAAAAATCAAAATTTCAAAAAACATGGGTTATAGCCCATCGTTTTTTGAATTTTTGAAAAAAATGTTATCCTTGTTTTTCATCGTTTTTGAACATGGGCTATAGCCCCTACCGTACGGCATACTATAGCACGCCGTTTTTCATCATTTTTGAGGATTTGAAAAAAATTCAAAATTTCAAAAAACATGGGTTATAGCCCATCGTTTTTTGAAAATTTGAAAAAAATGTTATCCTCGTTTTTCATAGTTTTTGAACATGGGCTATAGCCCCTACCGTACGGCATACTAGAGCACGCCGTTTTTCATCATTTTTGAGGATTTGAAAAAAAATCAAAATTTCAAAAAACATGGGTTATAGCCCATCGTTTTTTGAATTTTTGAAAAAAATGTTATCCTCGTTTTTCATCGTTTTTGAACATGGGCTATAGCCCCTACCGTACGGCATACTATAGCACGCCGTTTTTAATCATTTTTGAGGATTTGAAAAAATTTCAAAATTTCAAAAAACATGGGTTATAGCCCATCGTTTTTTGAATTTTTGAAAAAAATGTTATCCTCGTTTTTCATCGTTTTTGAACATGGGCTATAGCCCCTACCGTACGGCATACTATAGCACGCCGTTTTTCAACATTTTTGAGGATTTGAAAAAAATTCAAAATTTCAAAAAACATGGGTTATAGCCCATTGTTTTTTGAATTTTTGAAAAAAATGTTATCCTCGTTTTTCATCGTTTTTGAACATGGGCTATAGCCCCTACCGTACGGCATACTATAGCACGCCGTTTTTCATCATTTTTGAGGATTTGAAAAAAATTCAAAATTTCAAAAAACATGGGTTATAGCCCATTGTTTTTTGAATTTTTGAAAAAAATGTTATCCTCGTTTTTCATCGTTTTTGAACATGGGCTATAGCCCCTACCGTACGGCATACTATAGCACGCCGTTTTTCATCATTTTTGAGGATTTGAAAAAAATTCAAAATTTCAAAAAACATGGGTTATAGCCCATCGTTTTTTGAATTTTTGAAAAAAATGTTATCCTCGTTTTTCATCGTTTTTGAACATGGGCTATAGCCCCTACCGTACGGCATACTATAGCACGCCGTTTTTCATCATTTTTGAGGATTTGAAAAAAAATCAAAATTTCAAAAACATGGGTTATAGCCCATCGTTTTTTGAAATTTTGAAAAAAATGTTATCCTCGTTTTTCATCGTTTTTGAACATGGGCTATAGCCCCTACCGTACGGCATACTATAGCACGCCGTTTTTCATCATTTTTGAGGATTTGAAAAAAAATCAAAATTTCAAAAACATGGGTTATAGCCCATCGTTTTTTGAATTTTTGAAAAAAATGTTATCCTCGTTTTTCATCGTTTTTGAACATGGGCTATAGCCCCTACCGTACGGCATACTATAGCACGCTGTTTTTCATCATTTTTGAGGATTTGAAAAAAATTAAAATTTTCAAAAAACATGGGTTATAGCCCATCGTTTTTTTAATTTTTGAAAAAAATGTTATCCTCGTTTTTCATCGTTTTTGAACATGGGCTATAGCCCCTACCGTACGGCATACTATAGCACGCCGTTTTTCATCATTTTTGAGGATTTGAAAAAAATCAAAATTTCAAAAAACATGGGTTATAGCCCATCGTTTTTTGAATTTTGAAAAAAATGTTATCCTCGTTTTTCATCGTTTTTGAACATGGGCTATAGCCCCTACCGTACGGCATACTATAGCACGCCGTTTTTCATCATTTTTGAGGATTTGAAAAAAATTCAAATTTTCAAAAAACATGGGTTATAGCCCATCGTTTTTTGAATTTTTGAAAAAAATGTTATCCTCGTTTTTCATCGTTTTTGAACATGGGCTATAGCCCCTACCGTACGGCATACTATAGCACGCCGTTTTTCATCATTTTTGAGGATTTGAAAAAAATCAAAATTTCAAAAAACATGGGTTATAGCCCATCGTTTTTTGAATTTTAGAAAAAAATGTTATCCTCGTTTTTCATCGTTTTTGAACATGGGCTATAGCCCCTACCGTACGGCATACTATAGCACGCCGTTTTTCATCATTTTTGAGGATTTGAAAAAAAATCAAAATTTCAAAAAACATGGGTTATAGCCCATCGTTTTTTGAATTTTTGAAAAAAATGTTATCCTTGTTTTTCATCGTTTTTGAACATGGGCTATAGCCCCTACCGTACGGCATACTATAGCACGCCGTTTTTCATCATTTTTGAGGATTTGAAAAAAATTCAAAATTTCAAAAAACATGGGTTATAGCCCATCGTTTTTTGAAAATTTGAAAAAAATGTTATCCTCGTTTTTCATAGTTTTTGAACATGGGCTATAGCCCCTACCGTACGGCATACTAGAGCACGCCGTTTTTCATCATTTTTGAGGATTTGAAAAAAAATCAAAATTTCAAAAAACATGGGTTATAGCCCATCGTTTTTTGAATTTTTGAAAAAAATGTTATCCTCGTTTTTCATCGTTTTTGAACATGGGCTATAGCCCCTACCGTACGGCATACTATAGCACGCCGTTTTTAATCATTTTTGAGGATTTGAAAAAAATTCAAAATTTCAAAAAACATGGGTTATAGCCCATCGTTTTTTGAATTTTTGAAAAAAATGTTATCCTCGTTTTTCATCGTTTTTGAACATGGGCTATAGCCCCTACCGTACGGCATCCTATAGCACGCCGTTTTTAATCATTTTTGAGGATTTGAAAAAAATTCAAAATTTCAAAAAACATGGGTTATAGCCCATCGTTTTTTGAATTTTTGAAAAAAATGTTATCCTCGTTTTTCATCGGTTTTGAACATGGGCTATAGCCCCTACCGTACGGCATACTATAGCACGCCGTTTTTCATCATTTTTGAGGATTTGAAAAAAATTCAAAATTTCAAAAAACATGGGTTATAGCCCATCGTTTTTTGAATTTTTGAAAAAAATGTTATCCTCGTTTTTCATCGTTTTTGAACATGGGCTATAGCCCCTACCGTACGGCATACTATAGCACGCCGTTTTTCATCATTTTTGAGGATTTGAAAAAAATTCAATTTTTCAAAAAACATGGGTTATAGCCCATCGTTTTTTGAATTTTTGAAAAAAATGTTATCCTCGTTTTTCATCGTTTTTGAACATGGGCTATAGCCCCTACCGTACGGCATACTATAGCAAGCCGTTTTTCATCATTTTTGAGGATTTGAAAAAAAAAATCAAAATTTCAAAAAACATGGGTTATAGCCCATCGTTTTTTGAATTTTTGAAAAAAATGTTATCCTCGTTTTTCATCGTTTTTGAACATGGGCTATAGCCCCTACCGTACGGCATACTATAGCACGCCGTTTTTCATCATTTTTGAGGATTTGAAAAAAATTCAATTTTTCAAAAAACATGGGTTATAGCCCATCGTTTTTTGAATTTTTGAAAAAAATGTTATCCTCGTTTTTCATCGTTTTTGAACATGGGCTATAGCCCCTACCGTACGGCATCCTATAGCACGCCGTTTTTAATCATTTTTGAGGATTTGAAAAAAATTCAAAATTTCAAAAAACATGGGTTATAGCCCATCGTTTTTTGAATTTTTGAAAAAAATGTTATCCTCGTTTTTCATCGGTTTTGAACATGGGCTATAGCCCCTACCGTACGGCATACTATAGCACGCCGTTTTTCATCATTTTTGAGGATTTGAAAAAAATTCAAAATTTCAAAAAACATGGGTTATAGCCCATCGTTTTTTGAATTTTTGAAAAAAATGTTATCCTCGTTTTTCATCGTTTTTGAACATGGGCTATAGCCCCTACCGTACGGCATACTATAGCACGCCGTTTTTCATCATTTTTGAGGATTTGAAAAAAATTCAATTTTTCAAAAAACATGGGTTATAGCCCATCGTTTTTTGAATTTTTGAAAAAAATGTTATCCTCGTTTTTCATCGTTTTTGAACATGGGCTATAGCCCCTACCGTACGGCATACTATAGCAAGCCGTTTTTCATCATTTTTGAGGATTTGAAAAAAAAAATCAAAATTTCAAAAAACATGGGTTATAGCCCATCGTTTTTTGAATTTTTGAAAAAAATGTTATCCTCGTTTTTCATCGTTTTTGAACATGGGCTATAGCCCCTACCGTACGGCATACTATAGCAAGCCGTTTTTCATCATTTTTGAGGATTTGAAAAAAATTCAATTTTTCAAAAAACATGGGTTATAGCCCATCGTTTTTTGAATTTTTGAAAAAAATGTTATCCTCGTTTTTCATCGTTTTTGAACATGGGCTATAGCCACTACCGTACGGCATACTATAGCAAGCCGTTTTTCATCATTTTTGAGGATTTGAAAAAAAATCAAAATTTCAAAAAACATGGGTTATAGCCCATCGTTTTTTGAATTTTTGAAAAAAATGTTATCCTCGTTTTTCATCGTTTTTGAACATGGGCTATAGCCCCTACCGTACGGCATCATATAGCACGCCGTTTTTAATCATTTTTGAGGATTTGAAAAAAATTCAAAATTTCAAAAAACATGGGTTATAATCCATCGTTTTTTGAATTTTTGAAAAAAATGTTATCCTCGTTTTTCATCATTTTTGAACATGGGCTATAGCCCCTACCGTACGGCATACTATAGCACGCCGTTTTTCATCATTTTTGAGGATTTGAAAAAAATTCAAATTTTCAAAAAACATGGGTTATAGCCCATCGTTTTTTGAATTTTTGAAAAAAATGTTAGCCTCGTTTTTCATCGTTTTTGAACATGGGCTATAGCCCCTACCGTACAGCATACTATAGCACGCCGTTTTTCATCATTTTTGAGGATTTGAAAAAAATTCAAAATTTCAAAAAACATGGGTTATAGCCCATCGTTTTTTGAATTTTTGAAAAAAATGTTAGCCTCGTTTTTCATCGTTTTTGAACATGGGCTATAGCCCCTACCGTACGGCATACTATAGCACGCCGTTTTTCATCATTTTTGAGGATTTGAAAAAAATTCAAATTTTCAAAAAACATGGGTTATAGCCCATCGTTTTTTGAATTTTTGAAAAAAATGTTAGCCTCGTTTTTCATCGTTTTTGAACATGGGCTATAGCCCCTACCGTACAGCATACTATAGCACGCCGTTTTTCATCATTTTTGAGGATTTGAAAAAAAATCAAATTAAAAAAAAACATGGGTTATAGCCCATCGTTTTTTGAATTTTTGAAAAAAATGTTATCCTCGTTTTTCATCGTTTTTGAACATGGGCTATAGCCCCTACCGTACGGCATCATATAGCACGCCGTTTTTAATCATTTTTGAGGATTTGAAAAAAATTCAAAATTTCAAAAAACATGGGTTATAATCCATCGTTTTTTGAATTTTTGAAAAAAATGTTATCCTCGTTTTTCATCATTTTTGAACATGGGCTATAGCCCCTACCGTACGGCATACTATAGCACGCCGTTTTTCATCATTTTTGAGGATTTGAAAAAAATTCAAATTTTCAAAAAACATGGGTTATAGCCCATCGTTTTTTGAATTTTTGAAAAAAATGTTAGCCTCGTTTTTCATCGTTTTTGAACATGGGCTATAGCCCCTACCGTACAGCATACTATAGCACGCCGTTTTTCATCATTTTTGAGGATTTGAAAAAAATTCAAAATTTCAAAAAACATGGGTTATAGCCCATCGTTTTTTGAATTTTTGAAAAAAATGTTAGCCTCGTTTTTCATCGTTTTTGAACATGGGCTATAGCCCCTACCGTACGGCATACTATAGCACGCCGTTTTTCATCATTTTTGAGGATTTGAAAAAAATTCAAATTTTCAAAAAACATGGGTTATAGCCCATCGTTTTTTGAATTTTTGAAAAAAATGTTAGCCTCGTTTTTCATCGTTTTTGAACATGGGCTATAGCCCCTACCGTACAGCATACTATAGCACGCCGTTTTTCATCATTTTTGAGGATTTAAAAAAAAATCAAATTAAAAAAAAACATGGGTTATAGCCCATCGTTTTTTGAATTTTTGAAAAAAATGTTATCCTCGGCGTCAGATGAAAAATTTTCAAAAAACATGGGTTATAGCCCATCGTTTTTTGAATTTTTGAAAAAAATGTTAGCCTCGTTTTTCATCGTTTTTGAACATGGGCTATAGCCCCTACCGTACAGCATACTATAGCACGCCGTTTTTCATCATTTTTGAGGATTTGAAAAAAAATCAAATTTAAAAAAAACATGGGTTATAGCCCATCGTTTTTTGAATTTTTGAAAAAAATGTTATCCTCGGCGTCAGATGAAAAATGGCGTGTTATAGTATGCCGTACGGTAGGGGCTATATAGCCCATGTTTAAAAATGATGAAAAACGAGGTTTAAAAAAAATTCAAAAATTCAAAAATTCAAAAAAACGATGGGCTATAACCCATGTTTTTTGAAATTTTGAATTTTTTTTAAATCCTCAAAAATGATGAAAAACGGCGTGTTATAGTATGCCGTATGGTAGGGGCTATAGGCCATGTTTAAAAATGATGAAAAACGAGGTTTAAAAAAAATTAAAAAATTAAAAAAAATGATGGGCTATAACCCATGTTTTTTTTAATTTTGAATTTTTTTAAAATCCTCAAAAATGATGAAAAACGGCGTGTTATAGTATGCCGTACGGTAGGGGCTATAGCCCATGTTTAAAAATGATGAAAAACGAGGTTTAAAAAAAATTAAAAATTAAAAAAAACGATGGGCTATAAACCCATGTTTTTTGAAATTTTGATTTTTTTTTAAATCCTCAAAAATGATGAAAAACGGCGTGTTATAGTATGCCGTACGGTAGGGGCTATAGCCCATGTTCAAAATGATGAAAAATTAGGTTACTTATTTTTTCCAAAAATTCAAAAAATGATGGGCTATAACCCATGTTTTTTGAAATTTTGATTTTTTTTTTAATCCTCAAAAATGATGAAAAACGGCGTGTTATAGTATGCCGTACGGTAGGGGCTATATAGCCCATGTTTAAAAATGATGAAAAACGAGGTTTAAAAAAAATTCAAAATTTCAAAAAAACGATGGGCTATAACCCATGTTTTTTGAAAATTTGATTTTTTTTTAAATCCTCAAAAATGATGAAAAACGGCGTGTTATAGTATGCCGTACGGTAGGGGCTATAGCCCATGTTTAAAAATGATGAAAAACGAGGTTTTAAAACATTTCAAATTTTCAAAAAAACGATGGGCTATAACCCATGTTTTTTGAATTTTTTTAAAATCCTCAAAAATGATGAAAAACGGCGTGTTATAGTATGCCGTACGGTAGGGGCTATAGCCCATGTTCAAAAATGATGAAAAACGAGGTTTAAAAAAAAATCAAATTTTCAAAAAAACGATGGGCTATAACCCATGTTTTTTGAAATTTTGAATTTTTTTTAAATCCTCAGAAATGATGAAAAACAGCGTGTTATAGTATGCCGTACGGTAGGGACTATAGCCCATGTTTAAAAATGATGAAAAACAAGGTTTAAAATGTTTTCAAAATTTCAAAAAAACGATAATACGCTATAACCAATGTTTTTTTAATTTTTTTCAAATCCTCAAAAATGATGAAAAACTGCGTGCTATAGTATGCCGTACGGTAGGGGCTATAGCCCACGTGCAAAAATGATGAAAAATGAGGTTACTTCTTTTTTCCAAAAATTAAAAAAACGATGGGCTATAACCCATGTTTTTTGAAATTTTGATTTTTTTTTAAATCCTCAAAAATGATGAAAAACGGCGTGCTATATTATGCCGTACGATATGATGAAAAACGAGGATAATAAAAAAATAAAAAAATGCATTTTTCTTTTATAAACCATGTAAATACAACACATTGAGCAGAACATTTAAATAAACCATGTAAATACAACACATTGAGCAGAGCACTGCAGGGACTTGAACCCCGTTCTGGTAAACCAGGAGTACCACACCAGTGCCTTAGTTTGTTTTGTTGTAATTTACAGGTCCATTATTTTCATCTTGTTCTCAAATCCTGCAAAATCATGAAAATCACACCCGTGTGAAGTAAGTGCTGCAACTCTGTTGGGTTGCACCACGGCATACTATAGAGCATACTATATCTATATACTATATCTACTATGTCCGCGGGCCGCATGCAGAAGCTCTGAATCCAGAGTGATTTACATTAAGCAAGAACCAAAAATCATGGGAATACATCACATAAAAAGCATTTATCATGAAACATGTGTAAGCTAAGACCGTAGCAAGCTATAAGTCTGTTTAAAATAATATCCAAAAAGGGCTATCTAAGGAGCTAGGCTAGGGCAAGTGCTATGGGCCATGGTGGAGTCTGAAGAGGTGGGTTTTCAGACTACGGCGGAAGAGTGGGAGTGAGGCTGCAGTTCTGACTGTGATGGGAAGTGCATTCCACAGTTTTGGAGCCAGAAGGGAGAAGAGTTTGGGACGTGTGGAGCGCTTTTAGTGAGGGTACTTCCAGCTTCCCTGCGTTGGCTGATCTGAGTGCGCGGGAGGGTTTGTAGGGTTCGATCATACTTGAGATATGGGGGAGCCATGCCTTTGGTTGCTTTGAATGCCAGCATCAGAGTTTTGTATTCTGTGCGGGCAGCGACCGGGAGCCAATGGAGGTAGCGGAGAAGTGTGAGAATTTTGGCTGGTTGAAGACCAAGCGAGCTGCGGCATTTTGGATCAGTTGGAGGGGCACATGCTGGTAGGCCAGTAAGGAGGGAGTTACAATAGTCAAGTTTTGACAAGACTGTTGTCTGGATGAGGAGCTGGGCTGACTCCTGGGTGAGGAACGGTCTAATCCGTCGTTTGTTATAGAGTGTGAACCTACAGGACCTACAGATTTGGAACCGCTATGCTAGGGGTCCGAGAACCATGTGATCAGAACCATCACTGGCCTCTCTACACTGGCTCCCGGTTAAAGTTCAAAATCCTCCTCACCTATAAAGCTCTCAATGGTCAGACAGGCACCAGAATATCTCAAAGAACTCATGGATCGAACAACAGTGCATTCATAGTATAAAACAATGCTTACAGTCCCCCAAAATATCAAGTTACAATAGGAGGCAGGGCGTCTAAGTCCCAGGCACCTTCTCCCGCCATCGGTCCTTTGGGGCTGACACAGTAAAGACTAGATTAAAAACCGCTCTACGACAAAGTCTAAAGCTAAGTCTGAGTGAGAGAACTGAGTAAGAGGACCCCCCCCCCCTCCACCCAACCCCTCAGCGTCGCCAGGGCCAGTTAATTACACAACCAAACTCTGTTTATTGTGTACACGTAACAGGCTAGTCATTTATAGAAAAGTTGTATTATGTGAAGGGAGTTTTTAAGTGCTTTGCATATATTATGAAATGTCTTGTCTTGCTTTAGACCCGCTGTTGACCTGTCTGTCTAGCATCAAATGTTGGATGAGTGAGAACTTTCTCATGCTAAATGAGGATAAGACAGAAGTTCTCATAATCGGTTCTAGCGAGCAAAAATAATCAATAATTAGCAGACTTGGCAACCTGACTGTAGAAAGTAACAATACAGTAAAGAACCTGGGGGTTATTATTGATTCTGAATTGAATTTTAATTCACACATTAATCATGTTACCAAGATTGCCTTTTTTCACCTTAGAAATATTGCACGAATCAGAGCCTATCTGTCCTTGGACGATGCAAAAACGCTTATCCATGCCTTTGTTTTTTCTCGGCTTGACTATTGCAATGCACTTTTTTCAGGACTCCCTAAGAAAACGACTGACAGATTACAACTTGTCCAAAATGCAGCAGCTAGAGTCCTAACTAGAACTAAGATGAGAGAACATATTACTCCAGTTTTGGCATCACTGCACTGGCTTCCGGTTGTTTTTAGGATTGACTTTAAAATTCTGTTACTTGTCTATAAAGCTCTCAATGGTCTCGCACCTCCGTACCTCCGTGACTGCCTACCTAGATATGTCCCTAGCCGCCCCCTCAGGTCCTCCAATGCTGGCCTACTTGAAGTGCCTAAAAAAAAGTGCACAAAAAAGTATGGTGAGGCAGCTTTTTGCTTCTATGGCCCAACAGCCTGGAATAAACTTCCATTCGAGCTCAGACACGCACCCTCTGTAGACATTTTTAAATCTCAACTCAAGACTCACCTCTTCACCCTTGCTTTTAGTTGAGTTTTATTTTTATTTTATTTTATTTTTTTATGTGTTTTTATTTATTTTATGTTCTTATATTCAGTTTTGTTCTCTGCTATTGTTTTATCATTTTAACTACTTGTGTTTTATTGTATTTTATTTTTGTGTCCTGCCCTGTGAAGCACTTTGAGCTGCATTTATGTATGAAAAGTGCTATACAAATAAAGTTTATTATTGTCGTATCACCGTGTTGCCTCATTCCATTGTTCTATAACCCACTTATTTACTTTAATAAAGATTGCTCCGTTATATATTTAAAACCCTCGTCTGGTCCTTCCAGGTCCTGACATGACTACAGTTCGTAGTAATTATAGTAAACCCACAAAAATCCGTGTCATTCTTTAGTGACCAAAGTTAGTGTAGAAATGTTTGGGCATTTTGAGCAAAGATCCCGGGAGGAGAGATACAATTCAAAATGGACTGTGGCGCTCTACAGCGCCACCCATTGGCCAATTGTTGTGGGCTTTGCATCGACCTCTCGAGGTCGTCGCGATCAGATGGGGGTGATCGGAAATCCGGTCCAAATGTCATTTTCAAAGGATTGGAATCGGATCGGGAGGCAAAAAATAAATAAAAGGCTACTATATTGCCAAGTTTCTGGAAAACCCGACAGCACAGTTCAGCCAGAACTGCCATTTTTGGTGTAAGGAGAAGAGAAGAATAAGGGACCAACAGTCACCTCGGGCTTGGTCCCTAAATAGACTTGTAACCCGACTGTAGGGAGTACAAACACAGTAAAGAACCTCATCTATGCAGTGTTGTTTTCGTCGACTAAAACTAAGACGAAGAATGTTCGTCGACTACCTTTTTCCACTGAAGAAAACTAAATGTAAACTACATTAAAACTATGCTATGGTGACTAAAACTAAGACTAAATATACTGACAATTTCGTCAACAAATAAAAACTAGACTAAAATGTTAGGAAGGGACTAGTGGACAACAGATCCAGTATAAGTCATTTTACACTTGGTTGCGTGCTGAAAAAGTGTAAAATCAGTCGTTACGACGGCATCAAGGCCCGCCAAAATACATTTTAGTCGACTAAGTCAACTGTAGATTTAGTTGACTAAAATCTTATGACATTTAGTCGACTAAAACTAGACTTACAATAAAACATTCCGGTTGACTAGAATGTGACTAAAACTAAATGAAAACTATTCAAAAGAATATAAGAATATGCTGCCAAAAAAACCACTGCCCCAAATAGACTTGTAACCCGACTGTAGGGAGTACAAACACAGTAAAGAACCTCATCTATGAAAAGGCAACACGATGAGCAGAAAATGTAAAAACCCTGTAAAAACAAAGTGAGCAGAGCACCGCAGGGAGTTGAACCCCATTCTGGTAAACCACACCAGTGCCTTAGTTTTAGTTATTTTTAATTTACAGGTCCAAAAAGTCTATAAATGATAACCATGATTATGTAAACCGGAAGACTCACGCCAAAAATACCATAAGGAAAAGTCCTCAGACATAAACTAAGAAAATATTGTTTTGCAAGTGCAAAAAGTGAAAAGTGCAAAAGAAAACGTTTGGGTCATAGGCCCATCGTCAATGCCTCGCCTACTGACCGGCAAGAACGATGAAGTTTTAGCTGCAAATGGCACGTCACATCACATTGTGATGTGACGTCACGTGACAAAGCTTTTCCCGTAAATGTTAAATACATCACATGTGATGTGGACTGGCATCATGCACACAAATGACGTGAAACGATTCACGGTGTAAATGACAACCTACGGTATGGTAGCATGTAGCATGTAGCCCACTTACACAAGCAGCAGGAATCTAAATGTTCATTACTAACCTTCACTGCCAACAGCACCCAGCAGCATAGAGTTTGTACCGTCAATACCGACATCTCCTTGTCAGCTTCACGCTCTGAAATGACAGGGGGGGGGGGGGGGAGAAAACAGAAACATTTAGTTGTCGGCCTTCAGGATGACATACTGTAACAGTCACTGACAGGGCTGTGTCAGCATTATGTTACTGTATTAATAACAGTCACTGACAGGGCTGTGTCAGCATTATGTTACTGTATTAATAACAGTCACTGACAGGGCTGTGTCAGCATTATGTTACTGTATTAATAACAGTCACTGACAGGGCTGTGTCAGCATTATGTTACTGTATTAATAACAGTCACTGACAGGGCTGTGTCACCATTATTTTACTGTATTAATAACAGAGCTGTGTCACCAATATTTTACTGTATTAATAACAGTCACTGACAGGGCTGTGTCACCATTATTTTACTGTATTAATAACAGTCACTGACAGGGCTGTGTCACCATTATTTTACTGTATTAATAACAGTCACTGACAGGGCTGTGTCACCATTATTTTACTGTATTAATAACAGTCACTGACAGGGCTGTGTCACCATTATTTTACTGTATTAATAACAGCCACTGACAGGGCTGTGTCACCATTATTATACTGTATTAATAACAGTCACTGACAGAGCTGTGTCAGCATTATGTTACTGTATTAATAACAGTCACTGACAGGGCTGTGTCAGCATTATGTTACTGTATTAATAACAGTCACTGACAGGGCTGTGTCAGCATTATGTTACTGTATTAATAACAGTCACTGACAGGGCTGTGTCAGCATTATGTTACTGTATTAATAACAGTCACTGACAGGGCTGTGTCAGCATTATGTTACTGTATTAATAACAGTCACTGACAGGGCTGTGTCACCATTATGTTACTGTATTAATAACAGTCACTGACAGGGCTGTGTCACCATTATTTTACTGTATTAATAACAGCCACTGACAGGGCTGTGTCACCATTATTATACTGTCTTAGGAATTTCTTGACATAACATGTATGTCTACGGTGGATTTTTTTATGAAACAAAACTTTGCAGATAGAAAGAGGATAATTCAAGCTTTCCGCACAGCTGCAATGTTGGTGAGTTTGACCTAGGAAGCTATGAACACAGTAGGTGCATGTCCTCACATAGCTGAAGCTATGAACACAGTAGGTGCATGTCCTGACATAGCTGAAGCTATGAACACAGTAGGTGCATGTCCTGACATAGCTGAAGCTATGAACACAGTAGGTGCATGTCCTCACATAGCTGAAGCTATGAACACAGTAGGTGCATGTCCTCACATAGCTGAAGCTATGAACACAGTAGGTGCATGTCCTGACATAGCTGAAGCTATGAACACAGTAGGTGCACGTCCTCACATAGCTGAAGCTATGAACACAGTAGGAGCATGTCCTAACATAGCTGAAGCTATGAACACAGTAGGTGCATGTCCTCACATAGCTGAAGCTATGAACACAGTAGGTGCATGTCCTCACATAGCTGAAGCTATGAACACAGTAGGTGCATGTCCTCACATGAAGCTATGAACACAGTAGGTGCATGTCCTCACATGAAGCTATGAACACAGTAGGTGCATGTCCTGACATAGCTGAAGCTATGAACACAGTAGGAGCATGTCCTCACATAGCTGAAGCTATGAACACAGTAGGTGCATGTCCTCACATAGCTGAAGCTATGAACACAGTAGGAGCATGTCCTCACATAGCTGAAGCTATGAACACAGTAGGTGCATGTCCTCACATAGCTGAAGCTATGAACACAGTAGGTGCATGTCCTAACATAGCTGAAGCTATGAACACAGTAGGAGCATGTCCTCACATAGCTGAAGCTATGAACACAGTAGGTGCATGTCCTCACATAGCTGAAGCTATGAACACAGTAGGAGCATGTCCTCACATAGCTGAAGCTATGAACACAGTAGGAGCATGTCCTGACATAGCTGAAGCTATGAACACAGTAGGTGCATGTCCTCACATAGCTGAAGCTATGAACACAGTAGGTGCATGTCCTCACATAGCTGAAGCTATGAACACAGTAGGAGCATGTCCTAACATAGCTGAAGCTATAAACACAGTAGGTGCATGTCCTAACATAGCTGAAGCTATGAACACAGTAGGTGCATGTCCTAACATAGCTGAAGCTATGAACACAGTAGGTGCATGTCCTAACATAGCTGAAGCTATGAACACAGTAGGTGCATGTCCTAACATAGCTGAAGCTATGAACACAGTAGGTGCATGTCCTAACATAGCTGAAGCTATGAACACAGTAGGAGCATGTCCTAACATAGCTGAAGCTATGAACACAGTAGGTGCATGTCCTCACATAGCTGAAGCTATGAACACAGTAGGTGCATGTCCTCACATAGCTGAAGCTATGAACACAGTAGGTGCATGTCCTAACATAGCTGAAGCTATGAACACAGTAGGTGCATGTCCTCACATAGCTGAAGCTATGAACACAGTAGGTGCATGTCCTCACATAGCTGAAGCTATGAACACAGTAGGTGCATGTCCTCACATAGCTGAAGCTATGAACACAGTAGGTGCATGTCCTAACATAGCTGAAGCTATGAACACAGTAGGTGCATGTCCTAACATAGCTGAAGCTATGAACACAGTAGGTGCATGTCCTCACATAGCTGAAGCTATGAACACAGTAGGAGCATGTCCTCACATGAAGCTATGAACACAGTAGGTGCATGTCCTCACATAGCTGAAGCTATGAACACAGTAGGAGCATGTCCTCACATAGCTGAAGCTATGAACACAGTATAGTGCATGTCCTCACATAGCAAACAACCCCCAACCATTTGTTTGTGGGTCATAAAGTTAGTGGCCACGGGCTACACTGAGATTCCTAGCCTGCTAAGGACCCTCTGTCATTAAATGTTTGCCCAGCTGAGACACAAAGTCATGTCACACTATATATACAGTTATTTAAGCTATATTAATTGTGATTTCATATAAGCAGACTTTTCTGTTTGGATGAATGGGCAGTCTATGGGAAGATGCACTGATCTAGGTAGCACCTTGCTGGCAAGATGGCAGTCGTGAACAATTGTGAGCTTGCAGATCAGCTATTTTCAGCATGCAACCAAGTGTAAAATGACTTATACTGGATCTCTTGTCCACTAGTCCCTTCCTAACATTTTAGTCTAGTTTTTATTTGTTGACGAAATTGTCAGTATATTTAGTCTTAGTTTTAGTCACCATAGCATAGTTTTAATTTTAGTTTCCATTTAGTTTTCTTCAGTGGAAAAGGTAGTCGACGAACATTTTTCGTCTTAGTTTTAGTCGACGAAAACAACACTGGTAGGCCTACTAGTAATCATGTGACCTGATCAGGCTATAGGAGGCAGGCATGCATCCTATACCTTGCGTCTTGGCGCCTCCCAGTGGCTCAAGCATAACATTGCACATCATATATAGAACAGTACAATATTACATTATATACAAGTGAGGACATAATTATATCCCATCAAATCTCAACACTATGACTAAAACTAAAATAGAGAAATGCTGCCAAAAACACCGTTCCACCTATAGTAGGCTATACTTAAGTAAATGTAGGCCTAATTATTTACTTCCCACCTACAGTTGGGACTTGGGAACGGTTTGTTTGTTTGATTGATTGATTGAAATATTTATTAACAGTTTGTAGAATTACAGTATACATTTCAAGCACAAACTCAATACAAAGACAGTTAACTGTGAGTGGACGACCCAATTAAGCATTACACTTGTTTACAACAGGGTCCACATTGTTCAATTCATCATTCAATGATGAATTGAACAAAACACAAACAATGATGATCATTGTTTGTGTCAGTTTGCTTCCTTCTCTAAAAGAACAAACATTGCACACATTGTTGTCCATTTATTTCCAACACAATAAACAACAGTCCTATAAAAACATTAATGTTTAAAGAGTAGCAGAGTTAAGGGTGGACAACACCGTGTTTTATCAAACAGTCCTATAAAAACATTAATGTTTAAACAGTAGCAGAGTTAAGGGTGGACAACACCGTGTTTTATCAAACAGTCCTATAAAAACATTAATGTTTAAACAGTAGCAGTGTTAAGGGTGGACAACACCGTGTTTTATCAAACAGTCCTATAAAAACATTAATGTTTAAACAGTAGCAGTGTTAAGGGTGGACAACACCGTGTTTTTATCAAACAAACGTATAACAACATTAATGTTTAAACAGTAGCAGAGTTAAGGGTGGACAACACCGTGTGTTATCAAACAAACATACCTTCCAGCAGCTGAGCTGAGAACAGTTTTTAACTACTTCACGTGAAAGTCCGTCCGTCAATGGTCAGAGTGATGCGTGGGTTCGAATCCCATCCTCGTCGCCAAAAGATGTTATATAGTCTCTGAAAGAATCACTCAGTTGTTGGCAATCTGTGTGTACTTAACTTTAGACAACAACAACAAGCTTCATGGATCGCATCATCGGCAGCGTCTAGTGAACAGATCTAATGAACAGATTTAAGGCTTCCGGTGGACGATCTCTTCAAAATAAGAGTACCCTCTAGAGTATTGAAAAAAAGTTTAATTTGCACATTAAAACTACAAATTAAGCATTTAAATGATGCTATATGATGCTATAAGACACACATTATGTTTCTGTGTAAAAATAAGTAATTAAATCATTATAATAATAATAATAAAGTTATCTAAATGGATAAATGCTATGCACTGGAGTGCATGGACTTTATAAAGTGGACACTGGACAAAAGACGGCTCCGCGAGGCAACTATCTGGACATACCCACGCGTTCGGGGAGATGTCCTGTACCACACCCCACTCTCCGCTAAGCGGGAGAGGTGTAAAATTCACAGCAGCAGACCTTCTACTGGGGTCAAGGCTGACAAAAAGTACCGTTTCCGGACCCAGAATGGACACTGGACAAAGAGGCCTCCGCGAGGCAACTATCTGGACATACCCACACGTTCGGGGAGATGTCCTCTACCACACCCCACTCTCCGCTAAGCGGGAGAGGTGTCAAATTCACAGCAGCAGCCCTTCTACTGTGGTCAATGCTGAAAAAAGTACCGTTTCCGGACCCAGAATGGACACTGGACAAAAGACGGCTCCGCGAGGCAACTATCTGGACATACCCACACGTTCGGGGAGATGTCCTCTACCACATCACACTCTCCGCTAAGCGGGAGAGGTGTAAAATTCACAGCAGCAGACCTTCTACTGGGGTCAAGGCTGACAAAAAGTACCGTTTCCGGACCCAGAATGGACACTGGACAAAAGACGGCTCCGCGAGGCAACTATCTGGACATACCCACGCGTTCGGGGAGATGTCCTCTACCACACCCCACTCTCCGCTAAGCGGGAGAGGTGTAAAATTCACAGCAGCAGCCCTTCTACTGTGGTCAATGCTGAAAAAAGTACCGTTTCCGGACCCAGAATGGACACTGGACAAAGAGGCCTCCGCGAGGCAACTATCTGGACATACCCACACGTTCGGGGAGATGTCCTCTACCACACCACACTCTCCGCTAAGCGGTAGAGGTGTAAAATTCACAGCAGCAGCCCTTCTACTGTGGTCAATGCTGAAAAAGGTACCGTTTCCGGACCCAGAATGGACACTGGACAAAGAGGCCTCCGCGAGGCAACTATCTGGACATACCCACACGTTCGGGGAGATCTCCTCTACCACACCCCACTCTCCGCTAAGCGGGAGAGGTGTAAAATTCACAGCAGCAGCCCTTCTACTGTGGTCAATGCTGAAAAAAGTACCGTTTCCGGACCCAGAATGGACACTGGACAAAAGACGGCTCCGCGAGGCAACTATCTGGACATACCCACACGTTCGGGGAGATGTCCTCTACCACACCCCACTCTCCGCTAAGCGGGAGAGGTGTAAAATTCACAGCAGCAGCCCTTCTACTGTGGTCAATGCTGAAAAAAGTACCGTTTCCGGACCCAGAATGGACACTGGACAAAGAGGCCTCCGCGAGGCAACTATCTGGACATACCCACACGTTCGGGGAGATGTCCTCTACCACACTCCACTCTCCGCTAAGCGGGAGAGGTGTACAATTCACAGCAGCAGACCGTCTACTGAGGTCAATGCTCAAAAAAGTGCTGTGCCTTGGGGCATTGACATGAAATCACTGGCCTATAACATGCATTGCAATTGTCTTTTTGTGCTGTTGAGCGGATTCTCTTTGCATCAGCTCAAAGGTATAGCCTGCTGTGTCATTCGATTCATTTGTCCAGATATGCCATTTATGATCTTTACGGATGTACAATGACACATACGGTGGCCTGTCGTAAAATACACACATACTGGTCAAAGCATACTCATTTTTGGTTGTACAGACAGGATAAATTGAACGTGTTTTGAATTTTTGTGCCAGCTCTTAACAGGAGAAGTAAGGTCTGTGGGCTGTTAATTACTTCATATGTTGATAAGCTCTTTTCCTGCTGACATGTTTCACATTGTTCAGATTGAGCAGGTAATATTTGTGCAATTGTGTCTAAGATGCCTTTTTGTGACACGTCCAGTGGCTGCACTATAAATTGTGACATGTTCTTTGTAGATGGTAAGGCCTTGTCACCACATTGAGTACAACTATACAGACTAAGACTTTTCAGGCAAAGCAGGTCATCATCTCCAAGGAAAGGAGACCGAAGTGTGTATTCTACAAAGCTGTTTAATATGGTGTATACGTCTGTCCTAGAAAATTTCTGAGACACTAATGACACTGATGTGTTGGCTAGATTGAATTTCTCAAGTTTCCGTCTAAATGTTGAGTTGAATGTTAGAATTGGTAATGGTATGGCTTCACACATATTGTCATTTAGACTTTCATAAGTGAAAGGAGATGTACTTTCACTGACATCCTCAAAATCACCAAAGAAGTCATGATCAATCACAGTGTCTTGTTGATCATGCTTTTTATCAACATTTTCTTTCTGTGGCGCTAGATTCTGTGTCTCAGACATGATGGTGTCAAGACTGGCTTGCACCACGCTGGAGTTCCTTTTACTACCAAGTACAATACAAGCAGCTTGTACTATTGTACTTGTTTGTTGTAGTGTTTTGGCATTAACTAAAGTGCTGAAGATGTACATAGCCAAAGTATACCTCTTATCTCTGTGTATGTACTGTTGTTTGCAAATGTGACTTGCCTGTTTCATCAAATGACTCTTACATGCCCTTATGGTACAGAAATCTAAATCTTTGTTATCTGCCTTTCCTACCACTATTCTCCAGCAGCGTAACAAGTACATACTCATGCTATCTTGATTGAAGATATGCATACTGGCTTTTAAAAGCACTATGGACCTGTCACTATTAATCTGAATCGGTGTTGTGTTTGTACCAAATATCTCCTTCTCTTTGCATCTCAATTGTGTGAGTAGTTCCTCTATAGCTGATTGAGTATGTTCTTCAGAGATCATGAATGCAACAGGAGTTGATGAATTAAATGAACTTACTATAATTTCATAATACAAAATCCTTTTCTCTGTTAGTTTAGTCTTAATGATCCCCCCTGTGGCATCCCATGATGCCGCACATTGTGCTGTCGCATTGTGCCACAGTTTCACTCCTGCTTCACTAAAACATATAACCTTAAGGGGACTAACTTTAATAACTTGAATGAATCCTTTTACAACAACACTGTCTGTGTCTTTATCCTCCCATTCTTTTTTAAGGTCCATCAAAGCTTTGATCTCACTGTTATCCTTCCATCCTTGTTTCCGCTGTTCATATTTGACCTGCCTGTACAAAGAAGTGTCTTTGCCAACTCCGCTACGATTTCCAGCTATTAAAGACCTTGGGTCTGCAATGTTCACTGCCTCAATGTAGGCATTATGTGCAAATCGGTTCATCATTGATCTACCCAAGTTTGCACGCTCTGTGCTTCTAATGTATCTACCTCTCAATTTGTCCTTTGTGTGATATATGTTGCCAGTGTAAGCTATATGAAATATGCCGTCTTCGAATGAATGGAGATGAATTTTAAAGGTCATCTCACATTAAGTATGCCGGCAGGCGCCATTGATTGTCAGACATGGCTTGCTTGATTTTCTAACGACAGTGGTAGAAAAGTGGTGATTAACAAAACTGATTATACAGTATGGATTAGATTCCTTGACTTTGCTGGCAAACAGCTCTTGCCATTCATACGTCTTAAAATGTTTATTTCCTTTGACTCTTAAGGAGTTTACAGTGTCCCATTCTGAAGACTTCAAAGTAAAGGTAGTAGGTTCAATGGCACTGTGTTTGAAGGGTCCTGATGTAGCACTAGATAGTCCCATGACACTCTGAACAGTACCATCATCTAGACTCAGAGTCTGTACAGACTGATTATGTACAGTGCTCTCATTAAATGCATACGAGTGATCTATTTCTACACCATCTAGACTCTGAGTCTGTACAGACTGATTATGTACAGTGCTCTCATGAAATGCATATGAGTGATCTATTTCTACAGTAGCAAGTGATTCATCTACGCTGTCTTCCTCATCTCCATCGTGCACAACAACTGGCTTTATAGGCTGCTCATGAACACTGCTAGTTTGATTTAAATGTGATTCATCTACACTAGCGCTGTCTTCCTCCTCTCCATCGTGCACAACAACTGGCTTTATAGGCTGCTCATGAACACTGCTAGTTTGATTTAAATGTGATTCATCTACACTAGCGCTGTCTTCCTCCTCTCCATGGTGCACAACAACAACTGGTTTTATAGGCTGCACATGAACACTGCTATTCTTTTCAGTATATAAAATCCCCTGTGTCAATGGTTCATGATTGCAAGTGGTGGATAAACACGCATAATTGAGTTTGTCAAAGTCTCGACTAGGTGAAACTCCAAGACAGTCCATGTGGAACCAGGCTCCACAGAGGTCACATGCAATCATAGCTTTATTTCGGTCATTTGGGGCTTGGCAAATGCAATAGACAGCCCTTTTACTTGGCATGACCCACTCATTAGCATCTAGTGGATGTTTGGCACCCCTCTTCACCCTGTTCACACGCATTTTCATGGGTGTAGCAGATGTGTTAACTTGTAGAATCTCTAAAGCAATCTTGTCAGCTTCATCATCACTCTGTTTCTTATCTGTGGTCAAGGCATCGCCAATAACTGGACATATTCACTAATTCCATCCACATCCTCTACTGTATGTGTAGGCTGTTACCAATATCAACTGAACAAGCACTTGCAACATGAGCAGTTACATTGTGTGTTTGTACAAGTGTGTCTTGGTGTCCTTCATCTAACAGATTATGAAGGCCTTTCACACCACCGCCCAGCCAGAAAGAGGGTTTGGAGGAATGTATAAACACATGTAGCACTGTAAAAATAAACTATTACTGTTAATGGCCCATCTACATAGTGAATGACATTACCATTGTCATTGATGCAGACATTAGTGTTCAAACACCAGTAATTACCAAAATAATTAGTATTACTTTGCAATGCATGTTATAGGCCAGTGATTTCATGTCAATGCCCCAAGGCACAGCACTTTTTTGAGCATTGACCTCAGTAGACGGTCTGCTGCTGTGAATTTTACACCTCTCCCGCTTAGCGGAGAGTGGAGTGTGGTAGAGGACATCTCCCCGAACGTGTGGGTATGTCCAGATAGTTGCCTCGCAGAGGCCTCTTTGTCCAGTGTCCATTCTGGGTCCGGAAACGGTACTTTTTTCAGCATTGACCACAGTAGAAGGGCTGCTGCTGTGAATTTTACACCTCTCCCGCTTAGCGGAGAGTGGGGTGTGGTAGAGGACATCTCCCCGAACGTGTGGGTATGTCCAGATAGTTGCCTCGCGGAGGCCTCTTTGTCCAGTGTCCATTCTGGGTCCGGAAACGGTACTTTTTTCAGCATTGACCACAGTAGACGGTCTGCTGCTGTGAATTTTACACCTCTCCCGCTTAGCGGAGAGTGGAGTGTGGTAGAGGACATCTCCCCGAACGTGTGGGTATGTCCATATAGTTGCCTCGCGGAGGCCTCTTTGTCCAGTGTCCATTCTGGGTCCGGAAACGGTACTTTTTTCAGCATTGACCACAGTAGACGGTCTGCTGCTGTGAATTTTACACCTCTCCCGCTTAGCGGAGAGTGGAGTGTGGTAGAGGACATCTCCCCGAACGTGTGGGTATGTCCAGATAGTTGCCTCGCGGAGGCCTCTTTGTCCAGTGTCCATTCTGGGTCCGGAAACGGTACTTTTTTCAGCATTGACCACAGTAGAAGGGCTGCTGCTGTGAATTTTACACCTCTCCCGCTTAGCGGAGAGTGGAGTGTGGTAGAGGACATCTCCCCGAACGTGTGGGTATGTCCAGATAGTTGCCTCGCGGAGGCCTCTTTGTCCAGTGTCCATTCTGGGTCCGGAAACGGTACTTTTTTCAGCATTGACCACAGTAGAAGGGCTGCTGCTGTGAATTTTACACCTCTCCCGCTTAGCGGAGAGTGGAGTGTGGTAGAGGACATCTCCCCGAACGTGTGGGTATGTCCAGATAGTTGCCTCGCGGAGGCCTCTTTGTCCAGTGTCCATTCTGGGTCCGGAAACGGTACTTTTTTCAGCATTGACCACAGTAGACGGTCTGCTGCTGTGAATTTTACACCTCTCCCGCTTAGCGGAGAGTGGAGTGTGGTAGAGGACATCTCCCCGAACGCGTGGGTATGTCCAGATAGTTGCCTCGCGGAGGCCTCTTTTGTCCAGTGTCCACTTTATAAAGTCCATGCACTCCAGTGAATAGCATTTATCCATTTAGATAACTTTTATTATTATTTAATTACTTATTAGTAATTTAATTACTTATTTTTACACAGAAACATAATGTGTGTCTTTACAATAACTGTAATGTAATAATAATACTAATTGTTAACCTTGTTGTAAACCTTTATTGTTTGGATAGGAACCTTGCTTATACAAGTGCGTGACGCACGGTACGCACGGTGCCTGTTGTTGGTTGCACCTCTCGCACGGTACCTGTTGTTGGTTGCACTAGACTGAGCTGACAGGTTGTTTATTACTACTCTTAGCACGGGACTTTATAATAAACTATTGCCCGGCTGGGCTAAACTACAATCCTTGTTGGGTGATTCTTAACGAAAAGAACACACTTTTACACTAATAATGTAACGTAATAGTTATTTAATTAACGAATTAAAATATTATTTTATTCTGAAGGCAACCGGATGTCTTAAATCTGCTAGCTCTCAGAGCGGAAGTCTTAAATTTGCTCATAAGACGGAGCCCGCATCATCATAACAAGAGAAGAACATCCGGGTAACCCAGTACACTCTGACCTGTGACCCCACAGCCCCAAAGATGGTCCGTTGCTGCCCTCTAACGGCCTGGCTGCTGCATTGTCAGTTCTTGGAACGTCAGCAAGACCCATAAGCCAAATTCCAATACCCAGAATCTCGGCTACTCGCTCACTCCCACTCAGTCACTCCAGCAAGGTGGTGTTATGGTGGAATTGGTGACCTGCTGAAATATGTGACAACCGTGTAGACAATCACATAATGTAAATGTGTCCTAATGTCAATTGTTGCAGTTTGTTCATTAGCAGAGTTCAACCTAACTGTATTTAGGCCATGTATTTAAAGACTTCCATGTAATAGTTGTGTGAACAAGATGGTCACATATTTGGCAGGTCACCAATTTCACCGTCATTTGCCATGCTGGAGTGAGCGAGTGTGAGTGAGCGAGTGGCCGAGATATTGGGTATTGGAATTTGGCTTATAGACTCGAAATCTGTAGATCATACCGTGTGTTTTCTCAAAACAATGGCTGACCAGGAAATAAAGGCCTCGTGACATGTGATCACAACTACCCAGTGGTGGAAAGTAACTAAGTACTTTTACTTAAGTACTGTACTTAAGTACAATTTTGAGGTATTTGTGCTTTACTTGAGTATTTCCAATTTCCAGTACTTTTACTTCTACTCCACTACATCTCAGAGCCAACATTTGTACTTTTACTCCACTACAATTATTTGAAAACTTTAGTTACTTTAGTTACTTTGGCGATTTTAATTTTGATTAGAAAACATAAATTAACCACTTCAACCCAATACATTTTGGCCATTTGAAAATAGCCGATCTACAAGCTCACAATGTGTCGCAACGCGACGCATTGTGAGCTTGTAGATCGGCTATTTTCAATAGACTTTGTACACATTTTGAACTTGTGAAGTGGGACATTCTGCAATATGAGTACTTTTACTTTTAGTACTTTAAGTACATTTTGATGCCGATACTTTTGCACTTTTACTCAAGTACATTTTCAATTCCGTACTTTTACTTGTAAAGGAGTAGTTCTAAATTGCAGTATTGGTACTTTTACTTAAGTAAAACAATTGAGTACTTTTTCCACCACTGATCACAACTACCAATAAGAACACAGGGGAACTAGAACACATTAGCTGACAGCAGTCTTCAAAGCAACCACTAGATGATGCTAAATACTCTTTTCCGTCAAGTGGCATGACAGTCCCTGGAACAACATATTTTCAGATGGGGGGTCTGTGGCAAATTGCATGTAACTTTTTGGGGTCCTTGACATGAAATATCGACCCAGAGGAAGAGATTTGAAGTTTAGCCCCCGGGACACAAACTGGTGAAAACATCAGATCTCCAAGCTCATAACGAGGTTAACCCACCTGTAGCTCTGGTCCACAGCCTTCTACTGCTTCAGTTTAAGGCTATGGGACTTTCAGTTTTGAACCTCAAATCGAAATCAGACCAGCCTCTCTCCTCTTTAGCGTAAATAAAAAGAACGTTTTTGCTACCCACCAAAACAAAGGCGGGTTGTGTCATTAGAAAGCCTACTTTCCTTAGTGGACGCGCTCTGAGCCCCCCCCCCCCCCCCCCCCCACACACGTATAAACTGTACTTTTTGGCCAAAAGGGGATTTTGTTTTTCCCCTTTTGGTGTTAGCATCATGTTATGCTCCCGGCTCATGGCTCTACACCTTAGAGTATATATTTATAGAGAAGGCACCCAGAGGAAACCCTGAGGCGAAATGGACATAGTTGGCCGGATTTGGTATTGCAGCTCGAGCCAGCGCTGCTCCGTTGACTATCATTGAAGCATGTTCATGTGTTTGAGGCCATGACACGTGAACGAATGTTTCATACGTGAACGCGCACAAACGGCACAATGATAGTCAACGGCAGCGCGTTCATGTGTTTGGGGCCAATCCACCCCAGAATGCACTCTGTTCCTACCAGGAAGGAGGAGTGAATCCGCCTCATGCGCTTTTGAGCAACTCAATGCAAGTGGATGGGAGGAGAACTACAACTCAATGCAAGTGGATGGAAGGAGAACTACAACTTAATGCAAGTGGATGGGAGGAGAACTACAACTCAATGCAAGTGGATGGGAGAAGAACTCGGGTGTCTTCTCTATAGATATATAACTCATGCTCTACACAGACAGCAGCCCCTCCGCTTACCGGGTCAGTGTTGCTGCCCCTCCCCCCCCCCCCTCCCCCCCCCTCCCTCCCTCCTTCCCTCCTTCCCTCCCCCCCCTCCCCCCAAGCCAAAAACTATGAGAACCCCTGGACTAGAAGATGTTTGAGTTAGAGTGTGTGTGTGTGTGTGTGTGTGTGTGTGTGTGTGTGTGTGTGTGTGTGTGTGTGTGTGTCGGTGGGTGGGTGTGTGTGTGTGTGTGTGTGTGTGTCGGTGCGCGTGGGTGGGTGGGTGTGTGTGTGGGTGGGTGTGTGTCGGTGCGCATGTGCGGGGGAGGGTGTGTGTGTTGTGTGTGTGTGCGGATGTGACGTGTGTGTGTGTGTGTGTGTGTGTGTGTGGAGGGGGGTTTAAGGTTGAACAATGGAACCCATGCAGGAATGCAAGACTAGCTGGTTGCTATGACAACAGCTGCTGCTGTGCATAAATCAACCCCTCTGTCTCTGTGTCCCTAAGCCCCCCCCCTCTCTCTCTCTCTCTCTCTCTCTCTCTCTCTCTCTCTCTCTCTCTCTCTCTCTCTCTCTCTGCCTCTATCTCTCTCTCTCTCTCTCTCTCTCTCTCTCTCTCTCTCTCTCTCTCTCTCTCTCTCTCTCTCTCTCTCTCTCTCTCTCTAAGCCCCACCCCCCCCTCTCTCTCTCTCTCTCTCTCTCTCTCTCTCTCTCCTCTCTCTCTCTCTCTCTCTCTCATTGAGGAGTAGTGCAGCATAGAGTGAACACATCCAGAGCTTGTTACAGACAGACAGACAGACAGACAGACAGACAGACAGACAGACAGACAGACAGACAGACAGACAGACAGACAGACAGACAACACATCAGAGGAGGATGGAGGGAGCAGTGATGCTGAACTTTACTCCAGTGATCAAGTTACACCGAATACCAGGTTTGTTCTGTTTTACTGTTATGTTAATGTTACTATATTACTGTTATAACAGGTTTGTTCTGTTTTACTGTTATGTTAATGTTACTATATTACTGTTATAACAGGTTTGATCTGTTTTACTGTTATTATGTTAATGTTACTATATTACTGTTATAACAGGTTTGATCTGTTTTACTGTTATGTTAATGTTACTATATTACTGTTATAACAGGTTTGATCTGTTAATGTCACTACATTACTGTTTAATTATTAGTAGCAATGGTATAGTTTGAGTTATCGTGTTATGAGTAAGTAAGTATTATTAGTAGCCTTGCCGAGCCATGAGGCCCATAGGGCAGGAGCCTATCTCCTGTTTCTGTAGCCATGAGGCCCATAGGGCAGGAGCCTATCTCCTGTTTCTGTAGCCATGAGGCCCATAGGGGCAGGAGCCTATCTCCTGTTTCTGTAGCCATGAGGCCCATAGGGCAGGAGCCTATCTCTTGTTTCTGTAGCCATGAGGCCCATAGGGGCAGGAGCCTATCTCCTGTTTCAGTAGCCATGAGGCCCATAGGGCAGGAGCCTATCTCCTGTTTCTGTAGCCATGAGGCCCATAGGGGCAGGAGCCTATCTCCTGTTTCTGTAGCCATGAGGCCCACAGGGCAGGAGCCTATCTCCTGTTTCTGTAGCGTGAGGCAGCTTGATGTACAAGTACACCCCCTGGACATGACGCTAGTATGTCACAGGGACTTACCCCCGATCCAACCCTTGATGGATCGGGGGTAGTGGCCAGTAACATTTCTGGGAGAACCCAAGCCCAACTCATAGAACTGTACAAAAGGCAGATGCTTAAAGGTATATTCAGTGATTTCACTTAATTCAAATATCACTTATTTTTTTTGTTTTGTTGTGATAATCCTCTCTACTATAGAGTATGCTGACCATATAAGGAGTTCCTCCCCGTCCCCAGTTAACCCCTGGGGGTCAAAAAACCTTAGTTTTCGTTTTTGACTCTCTATCCTGATTGGACGAAAGGCTGCAGCTACAGCCAAAAACGAAACCTAAGGTTTTTTGAGTGAAATCACTGAATATACCTTTAAGAGAGCCTCCTCCCTCCTGGAGGTATCGGATCACCCACTTCGGTCTGAGTTTGAACTGTTGCCCTCAGGTCGTCGGCTGAGGGTGTTCCGCCACAAAGACTAATCGGTTCAAACTATCCTTTGTCTCGGCTGCTATTCAACTGCTGAACAGCAGATAGCACTTTATTCTTGCCCTTTTGCACAAACTGCTACTAATGCACTTTAGCTGACTTTGATACTATTGTATGTCATGAATTCTCTGTCTCTAGTGCCCTGTTCTTAGATCTTAGTCTTGTATTGAATGTTGTTGTTTTGTGTACTTTTACTATGATCTGGCTGCAAACCAATTTCCCACAAGGGACAATAAAGCTAACCTTGATTCTGAGTGCCAAGCAGGGAGGCACTGGGTCCCATCTTTAGAGTCTTTGGTATGACCCGGCCGGGGAACGAACTCATAGTGTGTTGCCAGGACGTTTCAAATCATATTGCCATTTGTTAAAGGCTATATATTAGTTTTACACATTGCATTAATGTGTCTAAACTTAAGATCAAAGTGCTTTTTTCAAAGCAGAAGCAACTACAACTATATAACTATTATTCATGGATTACTGAAAGAGAAAATTTGCTTTTTAAATTGCCAATCAGGCACTGCCAGTGGGCCGAATTGAATGCAAAGTACACTTTTCACAGTCAGTTTGCAGTCTTCACACACAGATCTCCATGTGGGACACCGGCTGACAGTTAAAACAGATGCTATGACGACGTCTATCATTAGGTTCACAAGGAGGCCGGTGGCCGACTGAGACGGGCACGTACAAGTTTAGTAATATTATAATGCACAATAAGTGAGGACCAATTATATGAAGATACAATGAAATGGTGAATTTGTCCTTTAATTCCTTAGTTCCAGACCAGACAATGGATCACAGAGTGCAGGTGGAGAGCCACTCTCCATCCAGGGACAAACCTGGAGACCTCCAGAACTTCAGTAAGTTAATTGTTTAATTCTCTAATTCTCTATTTCACTTACAATAAATGCAACACGTCTCTCTACCTACGTCTGTAATCCACATATATCGAGAACCATATTCACACACCTTTACATAGACTGTGCATTACATTCACCCATTCACACACACATTCACACACCTTTACATAGACTGTGCATTACATTCACCCATTCACACACACATTCACACACCTTTACATAGACTGTGCATTACATTCACCCATTCACACACACATTCACACACCTTTACATAGACTGTGCATTACATTCACCCATTCACACACACATTCACACACCTTTACATAGACTGTGCATTACATTCACCCATTCACACACACATTCACACACCTTTACATAGACTGTGCATTACATTCACCCATTCACACACACATTCACACACCTTTACATAGACTGTGGATTACATTCACGTATTCACACACACATTCACACACCTTTACATAGATTGTGCATTACATTCAACCATTCACACACACATTCACACACCTTTACATAGATTGTGCATTACATTCACCCATTCACACACCTTTACATAGATTGTGCATTACATTCACGTATTCACACACCTTGACATAGACTGTGCATTACATTCACACATTCACACACCTTTACATAGACTGTGCATTACATTCATGCAGTAATTCAAGATTCAACATCTGAGTCAGAGTGTCAGAGAACACATTGTAGCTGTCTGTCTGTCTGTGTCCCTTTCATGCCCATATATGGAGTTATCCGTATCCGTCTGTCTACCTGTGTCTCCATATATGGAGATATCTGTGTATGTCAGTCTCTGTCCTTTTATGCCCATATATGGACATTTTGGTTGGATGTGGCGGTTCTGGATAAGTGGATTTAACTACTTAGTGACGGGCAGCGCACTCCCCTGACAGGAAACGCTGCCAGAGATCACGCTTCTAGTGGAAGTGGGCGGAGGGAAACATTTAACTGACGGACCACAGTGGAAGCGAGCGTTGACTAGCGACGGGGTAGATATTAGCGAGGCCAATCTGACTCAATAAAAACCCTAAAACCACGTTAGTCATGTCAATGGAAACCAATGAGCTTAACATTGGAGTGAAGGGAACCTTTTCACCGACGGACCATTTCCTGTTTATCGATTGCCTAGCAACCGAGGGTCGTTCAGATGGTAGCGACCAGCGTGATGTAACTCAATGTGACTATTGATCATGAAGCTCTAACCAGGTGTTATTATTGATCATGAAGCTCTAACCAGGTGTTATTATTGATCATGAAGCTCTAACCAGGTGTTATTATTGATCATGAAGCTCTAACCAGGTGTTATTATTGATCATGAAGCTCTAACCAGGTGTGTTTTCTGTTTCAGAAACCTGGTCTATTCTGTCCTCAGTTAAAGCAAAACGTTGCTGCTGCGACCAGTGTGGAAAAAGCTTCCCTTCACTTTCCTATCTTAAAGCACACCAGAGAATTCATACTGGAGAGAAGCCTTACAGCTGTAACCAATGTGGGAAAAGCTTCCCTTCACTTTCCACTTTCAAACGACACCAGAGAATTCATACTGGAGAGAAGCCTTACAGCTGCGACCAATGTGGGAAAAGCTTCACTTTACGTGGCACTCTAAAAATACACCAGATGATTCACACTGGAGAGACGCCTTACAGCTGTGACACATGTGGGAAAAACTTCAGACACGTTTCCAATCTCAAAAAACACCAGAGGAGTCACACTCGAGAGCTGCGACCATTGTGGGAAAAGTTTCACAAATATGGTAACTCATCACAACTTCACAATCACCTACACAACTCATCACAACTTCACAATCACCTACACAACTCATCACAACTTTACAATCACCTACACAACTCAACACAACTTCACAATCACCTACACAACTCATCACAACTTCACAATCACCTACACAACTCAACACAACTTCACAATCACCTACACAACTCAACACAACTTCACAATCACCTACACAACTCCACAATCACCTACACAACTCAACACAACTTCACAATCACCTACACAACTCAACACAACTTCACAATCACCTACACAACTCATCACAACTTTACAATCACCTACACAACTCAACACAACTTCACAATCACCTACACAACTCATCACAACTTCACAATCACCTACACAACTCATCACAACTTTACAATCACCTACACAACTCAACACAACTTCACAATCACCTACACAACTCATCACAACTTCACAATCACCTACACAACTCAACACAACTTCACAATCACCTACACAACTCAACACAACTTCACAATCACCTACACAACTCCACAATCACCTACACAACTCAACACAACTTCACAATCACCTACACAACTCATCACAACTTCACAATCACCTACACAACTCAACACAACTTCACAATCACCTACACAACTCCACAATCACCTACACAACTCAACACAACTCCACCAGTGTTGTTTTCGTCAGGACTGACGATAACGTAAATGACGACGTCAACGCCCATTTTTCCAGGACTAAGACGGACTAAAACGAACAACACTCAAATAATTCGGGACAAGACTGACACTGACGAGCTAATTAGCTCTGTTTGATAACATGACAATGACGAGACGTGTGTGTGTGTTATCGCTGACAAGACGAGGCAAGACGAAAAATATCACCGAATAGTAGTAGTGGTCCTAAAGTTGTGAATCGATATAATTCAACTAAACTGCGGGGAAAACACAGATGTACAAGCCCAACACGCTGTGCATTGCGACGGGTAGATAACTTGTAGATCTGCTACTTCCAGCACAGGAAGGGCGCATGCTTATGACGCTCTTTAACTATATGCATCAGCGACGCTGCGACAGTCACAACACACCAGCAGACGGAATGCACAGACAGATCTGACACAACTTTATTGCACACATCTGTGCTTTCATCCACGCTTCCATAGCCTTTTAAATCTTATTTCCCATCCACGGGCACAAGCAAAGTGATATCAGCAGCTTGCCTTCCACCCGATCTGGATGTTGGTGGTGTTGTCTGACGAGGGTAGCTACTAGCTAGCATGGGAGCTAACATTAGTTTAGCTGTGGTCCATATCGTTAGAAGGAGTCCTCCTTAACTCATCGATTGCGCAAAACGCTCTAAAGCGTTTTATTAATCTCGAGCGCCGTCTGCGCATCACGCTCTAAAGCGTTTTATTGGTGTTTTTACTGTATACTGTACATCAACTTCTCTGACGCCCGGACAACACATAATGTAACACTGATCATCTCCAGAAAGATCCGCTGTGAGATCCGGGAGTTTAAAGCCCCCCACCTCCTGAAAAGAGGCCTGGTCTAACCACATTCCAGGCATGCCGTATCCATTACGACGTACTGGGGAGGCGGCATCGCCGTCCTGCACACGGCATAGACCAACGCAGATCAGGGGATCTAAAATGGAGCTACCCATTTTCTAGTGTGTGTGAAATTTGTGAATACACTCGATTACCCTTCCCCTCCTGTTTCTACATGGTTTCTCCCGAGGCATCTCTCCATCGCATTACAGTTTCTTCCCCCCCCCCCCACTCATTCACACAGATCCACTCGACACAGCCCTCTCTAATTCTTTCCAACGACAACTCACCGGTCTGCCGCCTCATTCTCGGAAATATAAACCCGTATATAAACCAAGAATAATCTCCAACGGTCGATCGCCATTTCACGCACAGGTATACGCGAAACGAATGACGTATTCTCGAAGGACCGCCATAGGAGAAGCAGTATACATCTGACCAACTGTCTTTTTTTCGCCGTCGCGTCAGCCATGTTTGGACAAAGAAGCAGTATACTAGGCTAGCAGATATCACACCGTGGAACCCCCCCCACACTGCGAGTTGCGATCGATCGTTTTGCAGTTTGCAATGCTACTCTCATTCTCGGAAAAAAGATTCTCGGCAGTTGATCGCCATAGCGCCTTCGCCAGCCAATTGCAGTGATAAGGCGTCTGGGACGTAATCGACCCGTTTGTAATGGATAACTAATACAATCCTAAGCTGCGGAAGCCATCGTGTTGTCTGTCATTTTGTCGAAATCACAGCCAGCCGGGCTACGCTTATCGCTCCTGTGGTTCATGTCCAGACATGTCGTGGAACCCCCCCCCCCCACTGCGAGTTGAGTCGCTCCTGTGGTTCATGTCCAGACATGTCAACCTCTCAAGTCACTGTTATGCTATCAAACGATCTGTTGATTTTGTTTACTGAGACAATGATCACATATGTGCATAGAATCATCATCATCATGACGTTATCATGACAGGCAGATATAAACATAAATAAATTATCATATACATACTACACACTGAATGAAAGCCCTAAATGTCTAATTTTAGGAGGAAAACAAATAAAATACACATATCCCATATACTGTTTGTCAATACTAGACTATTGAATCCATTTCATTTATAAAATTCTCTTTTTCAGAGAGAACTTTAGCCCATTCTGACCTGAGATCAGATTCATACGAGGTTTCCACTGGACACACACTGGTCTGATTAGAGAAAGCATGGACCTATAGAACTATTATTCACAAAATAAGGCATATAGCGACATGTACATACTATATACCGTATGAAACAGAAGACTCTCTGCTTTCATAAGAAAAAAACTAATACTGTAATAATAATAAAAATCACACCCATGTGAAGTGAGCAGTGCAATGTTGTGAAGTGAGCAGTGCAACATTGCACTGCTCACTTCACAGGGGTGTGATTTTCATTATTATTACAGTAGAAGTATTTTTCTTATGAAAGCAGAGAGTCTTCTGTTTCATACGGTATATAGTATGTATAGGCCTTATTTTGTGAATATTTAGTTGTCAGTTCCTTGTCTTGTCTAAAATACTCTGAGGATTTCAGAAAATGCATGGACCTGAAGAACCATTATTCACAAAATAAGGCCTATAGCGACATGTACATACTATATACCGTATGAAACAGAAGACTCTCTGCTTTCATAAGAAAAATACTTCTACTGTAATAATAATAAAAATCACACCCATGTGAAGTGAGCAGTGCAATGTTGTGCAACATTGCACTGCTCACTTCACAGGGGTGTGATTTGTATTATTATTACAGTAGAAGTATTTTTCTTATGAAAGCAGAGAGTCTTCTGTTTCATACGGTATATAGTATGTACATGTCGCTATAGGCCTTATTTTGTGAATAATGGTTCTTCAGGTCCATGCATTTTCTGAAATCCTCTCTGGTGGGCGCAAGCTGCATTCAACAGCCAATTACTGACAAACTATACATGGGACCATGTGTATTTGTTTTCCTCCTAAAAGTAGACATTCAGGGCTTTCATTCAGTGTGTAGTATGTATATGATATTATTTGTGTTCATTTTTATATCTGTCTGTCAATGTCTGTCAACTTCAACCTTCCATATCTCTGCTGTTTTTTCAAAAGAGCAGCGTGCAGTGAAAAGCAGGTTTTAGAAAAAGGTCAATATCTCCAGAATGGAAGATGGTAGAATCATATTTTTTTTTTTAAATTGAAGTGGACTAGTTTGGCTTCCTTTTGATTTATGCAATGTGCGATGTGCTATAAGAGGCCCCTCGCTGTGGGCCCCTAAAAAGTTAAAAAGTCCAATGTTAATCGCTTAGCAGAAGCAATCCTGAGTAGAATTTCAAAAGTTAGCAATCAATGTGTTAATAACACTATTGTAGCCTACTTTCCATCCGTTCCCCAACTAAACCCCTCGATGCTGCGTTTACACGGGCAGACACAAAGACGAATGGGAATATCATTTGGAGCAGCTACACGTCTTTGCATCAACATGTTGCTGGTTTCCATTATAAATGAATATCATTTGGAGCAGCCACTCGTCTTTGCATCAACATGTTGCTGGTTTCCATTATAAATGAATGATCGTCTATCCTTGCGTCTGTCCAGTGTCCACAGCAGGCAGACCTGTCTAAACTATGCACTTCTCAGAGACATGCTAAGTTCAAACCCACCTCTAGAATATTACTTTCCCCAGCTATCTCATTCCACTTTAATTTATTAACTTTAATTGAGATTAATTAATCACAAATTAAGCCTCCAATTAATTAGATGTTTTTAATGGACCCATAAGTGTTAATTATTTAAGTTAGGTTTTGCCATAATCATGTATTTTGCCATAATCAGGTAGCTTTACAACAAATATGTATTCGGCTATTCGGTATTCGGCCAAGAATTTCCCTTTCGGTGCATCCCTAGCTGTTACTGTTACTGTATGTCCACGGAAGAAACACAGAGGTGTTTTCTTATGGTCATGTCACATATTTGCTGCACCAATTGAAGCCCCCCCCCCCCAACCCTGTGGAATGCATTCCCCAAAACTCTCAGAGACATGCCCCCACCATACAAACCTTCAATATTACTTTCCCCAGCTATTTAATTTTTATTTACTTAGTGTTTTTCCTTTAATAAAGTTGTTTTTGATTCATGTCCCCCTTGTAAAGCATTTTGGGTACTCAGAAAAGTTCTATATACATTATTAATTTTGAGATATTATTACTACAAAAACAATGTTTTATTGCTTAAACTTATGTATTCACTATTCATTGATTCACTAGTATACCAAAATCCGTTTAAAAAAATAGCTCTCTCACAGTTCTTGGGTCAAATAATGATATGCGATTAAAATGAGATTAATCGAGATTAACAAAGCCTCTGATTAATTAGATTAATTTTTTTAATCGAGTCCCAGCTCTAATTAATACCTGTAGGCTACGCTATAGACATTTTGTTTAAAGACATTTTTAAAAAATTGACAAACTGGACTAAAACCTTTTTCTAAAATGACTAAAACTGACTAAAACCCTTAGGAGTTTCCGTCGACTAAAACTATCAAGGATAGAAATGACTAAGACTGACTAAGACTAATTAAGCATTTTTCCAAATGACTAAGACTGACTAAATCAAAAAAATGCCTGACAAAAACAACACTGAACTCCACAATCAATGTATTTATGTATTTCCCCCAGATGGTCTAAAAATGAGTGACTTATCATGATTTGACCCGATTTGACCAATGTATTACCAATCTCGTACACCATTGCTCAAAAAAGCGAGACCCTTGACCCAATTATAGCCACTGCATCTAGCTTTTAATTAAAGTAAAAGCAGTAGGAAAAGGAACACTTCTGTTCCCCAGACATTGTTTGGGGATATTTTGGCAGAGATGGGTCTTTTTTCTCAAGTCTCAAGTCAGTGTGGAGATTACCCGGCGGTGTTGCTGCCCAGTGCCCCTCCCCTCCCTCCCTCCCTCCCTCCCTGCCGTCTCCCAAGCCAAAAACTAAGAGAACCCCTGGACTAGAAAATGTTTGATTTAGGGTGTGTGTGTGTGTGTGTGTGTGTGTGTCGGTGCGCATGTGCGGGGGAGGGTGTGTGTGTGTGTGCGGATGTGACGTGCATGTGTGTGTGTGTGTGTGTGTGTGTGGAGGGGGGTTTAAGGTTGAACAATGGAACCCATGCAGGAATGCAAGACTAGCTGGTTGCTATGACAACAGCTGCTGCTGTGCATGAATCTCTGCCTCTCTCTCTCTCTCTCTCTCTCTCTCTCTCTCTCTCTCTCTCTCTCTCTCTCTCTCTCTCTCTCTCTCTCTGAGCCATGAGGCCCATAGGGGCAGGAGCCTATCTCCTGTTTCTGTAGCCATGAGGCCCATAGGGGCAGGAGCCTATCTCCTGTTTCTGTAGCCATGAGGCCCATAGGGGCAGGAGCCTATCTCCTGTTTCTGTAGCCATGAGGCCCATAGGGGCAGGAGCCTATCTCCTGTTTCTGTAGCCATGAGGCCCATAGGGACAGGAGCCTATCTCCTGTTTCTGTAGCCATGAGGCCCATAGGGGCAGGAGCCTATCTCCTGTTTCTGTAGCCATGAGGCCCATAGGGGCAGGAGCCTATCTCCTGTTTCTGTAGCCATGAGGCCCATAGGGGCAGGAGCCTATCTCCTGTTTCTGTAGCCATGAGGCCCATAGGGGCAGGAGCCTATCTCCTGTTTCTGTAGCCATGAGGCCCATAGGGACAGGAGCCTATCTCCTGTTTCTGTAGCCATGAGGCCCATAGGGGCAGGAGCCTATCTCCTGTTTCTGTAGCCATGAGGCCCATAGGGGCAGGAGCCTATCTCCTGTTTCTGTAGCGTGAGGCAGCTTGAAGTACACGCCCTGGACATGACGCTAGTATGTCACAGGGACTTACCCCCAATACAACCCTTGATGGATCGGGGGTAGTGGCCACTGGCCAGTAACATTTCTGGGAGAACCCAAGCCCAACTCATAGATCTGTACAAGAGGCAGATGCTTAAAGAGAGCCTCCTCCCTCCTGGAGGTATCGGATCACCCACTTCGGTCTGAGTTTGAACTGTTGCCCTCAGGTCGTCGGCTGAGGGTGTTCCGCCACAAAGACTAATCGGTTCAAACTATCCTTTGTCTCGGCTGCTATTCAACTGCTGAACAGCAGATAGCACTTTATTCTTGCCCTTTTGCACAAACTGCTACTAATGCACTTTAGCTGACTTTGCTACTATTGTATGTCATGAATTCTCTGTCTCTAGTGCCCTGTTCTTAGATCTTAGTCTTGTATTGAATGTTGTTGTTTTGTGTACTTTTACTATGATCTGGCTGCAAACCAATTTCCCACAAGGGACAATAAAGCTAACCTTGAACCTTGAACCTTGATTCTGAGTGCCAAGCAGGGAGGCACTGGGTCCCATCTTTAGAGTCTTTGGTATGACCCGGCCGGGGATCGAACTCATAGTGTGTGGCCAGGACGTCTCAAATCATATTGCCATTTGTTAAAGGCTATATATTAGTTGCATTAATGTGTCTAAACTTAAGATCAAAGTGCTTTTTCAAAGCAGAAGCAACTACAACTATATAACTATTATTCATGGATTACTGAAAGAGAGAATTTGCTTTTTAAATTGCCAATCAGGCACTGCCAGTGGGCCGAATTGAGTGCAAAGTACACTTTTCACAGTCAGTTTGCAGTCTTCACACACAGATCTCCATGTGGGACACCGGCTGACAGTTCAAACAGATGCTATGACGACGTCTATCATTAGGTTCACAAGGAGGCCGGTGGCCGACTGCGACGGGCACGTACACGTTTAGTAATATTATAATGCACAATAAGTGAGGACGAAGTATATGAAGATACAATTAAAGGTATATTCAGTGATTTCACTCAAAAAACCTTAGATTTCGTTTTTGGCTGTGGGACCCAGCCTTTCGTCCAATCAGGATAGAGAGCCAAAAACGAAACCTACGGTTTTTTGACCCCCAGGGGTTAACTGGGGACAGGGAGGAACTCCTTATATGGTCAGCACACTCTATAGTAGGGAGGATTATCACAACTAAACAAAAAAATAAGTGATATTTGAATTAAGTGAAATCACTGAATATACCTTTAAAGCGGGTGAACTTGTCCTTTAATTCCTTAGTTCCAGACCAGACTATGGAACCCAGAGTGCAGGTGGAGAGCAACTCTCAAACCAGGGACAAACCTGGAGACCTCCAGAACTTCAGTAAGTTCCATCTTTATTTGTTTAATTCTCTAATTCTCTATTTCACTTACAATAAATGCAACACGTCTCTCTACCTACGTCTGTAATCCACAAATCTCGAGAACCATATACACACACCTTTACATAGACTGTGCATTACATTCACCCATTCACACACACATTCACACACCTTTACATTCACCCATTCACACACACATTCACACACCTTTACATAGATTGTGCATTACATTCACCCATTCACACCCCTTTACATAGATTGTGCATTACATTCACCCATTCACACACACATTCACACCCCTTTACATAGATTGTGCATTACATTCACCCATTCACACACACATTCACACACATTTACATAGACTGAGCATTACATTCACCCATTCACACACATTTACATAGACTGAGCATTACATTCACCCATTCACACACATTTACATAGACTGAGCATTACATTCACCCATTCACACACCTTTACATAGACTGTGCATTACATTCACCCATTCACACACCTTTACATAGACTGTGCATTACCGACGTGAACACAGACCGGCCGACGTAAATACTGACCGGCCGACGTAAAAACTGACCAGCCGACGCACGTACGGACCGGCCGACGTGAACACAGACCGGCCGACGTAAAGACGGACCGGCCGACCCATCGCACCGGCCGGCCGACGTATTTCACGTTGGCCGCTAAAAATGCATTCGGACCGACCGGCCGACCTATAAAAAGACCGGCCGACGGTGCTTAGCGACGGACGTGCCGGTCGCAAGAAATAGATTCAGCCCTTACTGCAGCGTGATGTAACTCAATGTGATTATTGATCATGAAGCTCTAACCAGGTGTGATTATTGATCATGAAGCTCTAACCAGGTGTGTTTTCTGTTTCAGAAACCTGTCCTACTCTGTCCTCAGTTAAAGCAAAACGTCACTGCTGCGACCAGTGTGGAAAAAGCTTCCCTTATCTTTCCGGACTCAAAGTACACCAAAGATATCACACTGGAGAGAAGCCTTACAGCTGCGACCATTGTGGGAAAAGGTTCATCCGTAGGTCTGATCTAACACAACACCAACGAATTCATACTGGAGAAAAGCCTTATAGCTGTGGAGATTGTGGAAAAAGCTTCAACTCATTTTCCCATCTCGAAGTACACCAGAGAATTCACACTGGAGAAAAGCCGTACAGCTGTGACCAATGTGGAAAGAGCTTCAGTTCAGTAGGCAATCTCAAATTACACCTTATAATTCACACAGGAGAAAAGCCTTACAGCTGCGACAATTGTGGGAAACGCTTCACAAAAGATATGCATCTCAAAGGACACCAGAGAACTCACACTGGAGAAAAGCCTTACAGATGTGACCAATGTGGGAAAAGGTTCAGCCAAAGGTCTAATCTAACAGCACACCAGAGAATTCACACTGGAGAAAAGCCTTACTATTGTGACCAATGTGGGAAAAGCTTCACTTCATATGCCTATCTCAAAATACACCAGAGAAATCACACTGGAGAGAAGCCTTACAGCTGCGCCCAATGTGGGGAAAGGTTCACCAGTAGGTCTGATCTAACACAACACCATATAATTCATACTGGAAAAAAGTCTTATAGCTGTGACCAATGTAGGAAAAGGTTCAGCCAAAGGTCTAAACTAACAGTACACCAGAGAATTCACACTGGAGAAAAGCCTTACTATTGTGACCAATGTGGGAAAAGGTTCACTTCATATGCCTATCTCAAAATACACCAGAGAAATCACACTGGAGAGAAGCCTTACAGCTGCGCCCAATGTGGGGAAAGGTTCACCAGTAGGTCTATTCTCACACGACACCAGAGAATGCACACTGGAGAAAAGCCTTAAAGCTGGGAAAAGCTTCAAGATGGATTTAACCTCAAATGTCACAAGAAGATTCACACAGGAGAAAAGCCCTACAGCTGCGACCAGTGTGGGAAAAAGTTCACCATGATGTCTACTCTAAAAATACACCGTGGAATTCACACAGGAGAAAAGCCTTAGTTTTATTTTTTAGTTTACATCTGATCTAGACGATGTGACAGGTTAGTCCATGAAGTGTTGCTGCTCTCTTCCTGGTCTACGTGTGCTGGCGTTAGACCCCTCCTACGCTTTTCTTAAAGGACCAGCACCCTATATCTTTATTTCTTTTGTAATATTTTCTTTTGGGTCAATACACACATTATCCACTTACTTTTGTAAAAAAAGGGTTAGGGAGAAATTCCAACCCTCTTATTGCCACCCTTAATATCATCTTATTGTGCCTTAGGCCAACTTTGGCGACTTTTTGAATGACAATAGAAAAATGTGCGATATGACCTCAATGTCACGAAATATCTCATTTTAAAGCTGCAAGTCTCTAGTTTACACCGGAAAAAAAATTATGTTCCTAGCATGTTCCATCGTTTACTTATAAGCATTTTAGTACACCTTGGTTTAATTGAAAAAAGGCAATTTTTTGGCCATGTCACACAAGGTACCACACAGAAAGAGAGTTGGACTTTCACTGATACACTTGTATTGGAGGGGGGGAGGAGGGGGGGGGGGAGAGGAGAGTTGCACCACTCAGTTCACAAGAGTGTGATTTTTGTTGTTGTCATGTATTTATATCTCAGGGAGGGGGGGAGGAGGGGGGGAGAGAGAGAGGGGAGTTTCACAACTCAGTTCACACAGGTGTGATTATTATTTTGTCATGATTCACTTCTTTATCTCGGGAGGGGGGGAGGAGGAGGGGGGGGGGGGAGGGGAGTTTCACAACTCAGTTCACACAGGTGTGATTATTATTTTGTCATGATTCATGTCTTTATCTCGGGAGGGGGGAGGAGGAGGGGGGGGAGAGGGGAGAGGGGAGTTTCACAACTCAGTTCACACAGGTGTGATTATTATTTTGTCATGATGCCAAGGTGTAATAATTACAAAAAAAAAAAAAAAAAAAACTTTGTGACATGTTGGGTAAGACCCCCACCTAGCTAATGCACCAAAAAAATAAAAATAAAAAATAAAATAAAAATACGTCAATAACGTCATTGGCCACGAGGGATTTGTTGATTTAACACGCAAATAACGTCATTGGCCACTAGGGGGTTAACAGCGATACCATAATTATCACGATACATGGTTGACGATTCGATACATGGACGATATTGGTTCATTATGTGATACGATACGATTCAATGACTTGACATTGATACAGTAACTATTTAAAATACATTGACATTATTTTAAACTAAGTAATTAAACCCCACACAAAAATGTAGTATTAATGCAATCGATTATTTGCATAGCAAAACGATACGATACGATACATAGTCAATGTTGTCCTTTTCATTTCGATATACTTCTTGGAATTAAAATCTATTTTCCGATGCAGTTACTATATCGTTACACCCATAGTCAGCACACTCTATAGGATTATCCACTAAATAAAGTGATATTTGAATTAAGTGAAATCACTGAATATACATATAGACATACTCAACAACTTTATTTTTCTGTACCCACAACATCTAATCTTTACAGTTTAAAGCTCCGTCTGATTGGAACAACTTGTCTGTTTCTTTGAGATCAATTACATCATTTAACATTTTCAAGGCTTCTTTGCTTGTAGACCTGAAACCCATTTGTACTTTGGAGAGAGGTGTGTACTTTAATGCTTGATTATTCTTTTTATCTTTATCTTTATTTTTTTAGTATTGTCATTATCACTACTATTAGTATTTTGTTAGGTGTTTCAGTTGCTTCTGGTCTTGATGTAGTGTTTGAGTGGTTTGGAGAGCATCTATGTTTTGTTGATGTTGTAAGTGTATTGTTCTGTGTTGACATGTTTAATGTATTGTTTTGTCTATGTACTGTATTCATTGTGTTGTCTATATGCACTGTATTCATTGTGTTGTCTATGTACTGTATTCATTGTGTTGTCTATGTACTGTATTCATTGTGTTGTCTATGTACTGTATTCATTGTGTTGTCTATGTACTGTATTCATTGTGTTGTCTATGTACTGTATTCATTGTGTTGTCTATGTACTGTATTCATTGTGTTGTCTATGTACTGTATTCATTGTGTTGTCTATGTACTGTATTCATTGTGTTGTCTATGTACTGTATTCATTGTGTTGTCTATGTACTGTATTCATTGTGTTGTCTATGTACTGTATTCATTGTGTTGTCTATGTACTGTATTCATTGTGTTGTCTATGTACTGTATTCATTGTGTTGTCTATGTACTGTATTCATTGTGTTCTAACACGAGATGATACGTCTCAAGAGGTTATCCTCTATAACGAGATGATACCCTTTTGGTTCCATTTCCATTGAATATTCCTCTAACTCTGAGCGACTTGGACGTTGCTCTCCCCAGGTTGGCGGAGGGTGTGTAGAGCCCAGGGAACACAGGGGTGATAAATGGGTTACAAGATCATGGGATAAAAATTATAAAGAAAAGAAAAGTACTCATATTGCAGAATGTTTCAAAATGTGTGCAAAATCTTTTGAAAATAGCCGATCTACAAGCTTGTAGATCGGCTATTTTAAAAATGGCCAAAATGTATAGGGTTGAAGTGGTTAATGTATGTTTTATTGAACAAACGTTATTATTTGTCATTCATTCATTGATTGATTGATTCATTTATTCCAAGACCAACATTGGTCACCATGACCAGGCTGAATGCTGAAAGTTCTGATTGTACCTTTATGAATACGACAAATAAATCCCTTTTGATTCTGAACTCCTGTCATTTATTAATTACTGCTACATCTGAGACAATTTATTATTATTATTATTATTATTATTATTATTATTATTACATGTAGCCTATGTATAAAATCATGAACTAGAAAGGTGCATATCTCCACCAGGGCGGGTTTGCTACCCGGGACAGTGCGTGAGTGCAATATCTGGAACATGTGATAGTATTTTACTGTGAAAAGGTTAGATATTATATATCACTGTTAAACATATTTTACTGCACCAAATGTGAGAAATCTCACTTTACAATCACCTACACAACTCAACACAACTTCACAATCACCTACACAACTCAACACAACTTCACAATCACCTACACAACTCAACACAACTTCACAATAACCTACACAACTCAATACAACTTCACAATAACCTACACAACTCAACACAACTTCACAATCACCTACACAACTCAACACAACTTCACAATCAATGTATTTCTCCCAGATGGTCTAAAAATGAGTTACTTATCATGATTTGACCCGATTTGACCAATGTATTACCAATCTCGTACACCATTGCTCAAAAAAGTGAGATCCTTGACCCAATTATAGCCACTGCATCTAGCTTTTAATTAAAGTAAAAGTAGTAGGAAAAGGAACACTTCTGTTCCCCAGACATTGTTTGGGGATATTTTGGCAGAGATGGGTCTTTTTTCTCAAGTCTCAAGTCAGTGTGGAGATTACCCGGCGGTGTTGCTGCCCAGTGCCCCTCCCCTCCCCTCCCCTCCACTCCCCCCTCCCTCCCCTCCCCTGTGTGTGTGTGTGTGTGTGTGTGTGTGTGTGTGTGTGTGTGTGTGTGTGTGTGTGTGTGTGTGTGTGTGTGTGTGGAGGGGGGTTTAAGGTTGAAAAATGGAACCCATGCAGGAATGCAAGACTAGCTGGTTGCTATGACAACAGCTGCTGCTGTGCATAAATCAACCCCTCTGTCTCTGTGTCCCTAACCCCCCCCCTCTCTCTCTCTCTGCCTCTATCTCTGTGTATCTCTCTCTCTCTCTCTCTCTCTGTCTCTCATTGAGGAGTAGTGCAGCATAGAGTGAACACATCCAGAGCTTGTTACAGACAGACAGACAGACAGACAGACAGACAGACAGACAGACAGACAGACAGACAGACAGACAGACAGACAGACAGACAGACAGACAGACAGACAGACAGACAGGCAGGCAGACAGACAGACAGACAGACAACACATCAGAGGAGGATGGAGGGAGCAGTGATGCTGAACTTTACTCCAGTGATCAAGTTACACCGAATACCAGGTTTGTTCTGTTTTACTGTTAATATGTTAATGTTACTATATTACTGTTAATATGTTAATGTTACTATATTACTGTTATAACAGGTTTGATCTGTTAATGTCACTACATTACTGTTTAATTATTAATAGCAATGGTATAGTTTGAGTTATCGTGTTATGAGTAAGTAAGTAGCCTTGCCGAGACATGAGGCCCATAGGGGCAGGAGCATATCTCCTGTTTCTGTAGCCATGAGGCCCATAGGGGCAGGAGCCTATCTCCTGTTTCTGTAGCCATGAGGCCCATAGGGGCAGGAGCCTATCTCCTGTTTCTGTAGCCATGAGGCCCATAGGGGCAGGAGCCTATCTCCTGTTTCTGTAGCCATGAGGCCCATAGGGGCAGGAGCCTATCTCCTGTTTCTGTAGCCATGAGGCCCATAGGGGCAGGAGCCTATCTCCTGTTTCTGTAGCCATGAGGCCCATAGGGGCAGGAGCCTATCTCCTGTTTCTGTAGCCATGAGGCCCATAGGGGCAGGAGCCTATCTCCTGTTTCTGTAGCCATGAGGCCCATAGGGGCAGGAGCCTATCTCCTGATTCTGTAGCGTGAGGCAGCTTGAAGTACACCCCCTGGACATGAGGCTAGTATGTCACAGGGACTTACCCCCAATACAACCCTTGATGGATCGGGGGTAGTGGCCACTGGCCAGTAACATTTCTGGGAGAACCCAAGCCCAACTCATAGAACTGTACAAGAGGCAGATGCTTAAGAGAACCTCCTCCCTCCTGGAGGTATCGGATCACCCACTTCGGTCTGAGTTTGAACTGTTGCCCTCAGGTCGTGGGCTGAGGGTGTTCCGTTACAAAGACTAATCGGTTCAAACTATCCTTTGTCTCGGCTGCTATTCAACTGCTGAACAGCAGATAGCACTTTATTCTTGCCCTTTTGCAAATACTACTGCCCACTAATGCACTTTAGCTGACTTTGCTACTATTGTATGTCATGAATTCTCTGTCTCTAGTGCCCTGTTCTTAGATCTTAGTCTTGTATTGAATGTTGTTGTTTTGTGTACTTTTACTATGATCTGGCTGCAAACCAATTTCCCACAAGGGACAATAAAGCTAACCTTGAACCTTGATGCTGAGTGCCAAGCAGGGAGGCACTGGGTCCCATCTGTGGTGGAATTTTAGAATGTCATATGTGGAAAACAATTTTACAATTAGAGAAACACATGATGCGGTTACTATTGCGTCATTCTCAAGTGACCAGCAGCTGACACCATGTTCTAATTAGGCCACTGTAGCTGTGCACCTACCCATCCATGGAGAGAGTCGGACCTACACCTGTCAGTTGTCATGTTGTGGCTAGTGCCAAATATATCTATTTGTTACCTTTGCTCCGGATCCAGGAAAATACATGTTTAGATCATGTGTTGTTGACTGTCAAATGCTATTATGGAGGGTGTGAGTGAGAATAAAGGAGGAGAGAATTGATGAGAGAGGGGAGATTGGATTGAGGAGAGAGAATGGAGGAGTAAGATTGGATTGAGGAGAGAGAATGGAGGAGTGAGATTGGAAGGAGGGAGATTAAGGAGAGGGAATGATGATGGAAGTATATGTACTATGCTGTGAATTGACCTGAAATACAACAAATAAAGAATGGAGTTTGAAACTATGGAGATGGAGTCCTGTGTCCTGATATTCTTCTTTCTGCTGAGAGCAGAGATTCATTAATTGCTCCTGCACATCTTTAGAGTCTTTGATATGACCCGGCCGGGGAACGAACTCATAGTGTGTGGCCAGGACGTTTCAAATCATATTGCCATTTGTTAAAGGCTATATATTAGTTTTACACATTGCATTAATGTGTCTAAACTTAAGATCAAAGTGCTTTTTTCAAAGCAGAAGCAACTACAACTATATAACTATTATTCATGGATTAAATTTCCAATCAGGCACTGCCAGTGGGCCGAATTGAGTGCAAAGTACACTTTTCACAGTCAGTTTGCAGTCTGCACACACAGATCTCCATGTGGGACACCGGCTGACAGTTAAAACAGATGCTATGACGACGTCTATCATTAGGTTCACAAGGAGGCCGGTGGCCGACTGCGACGGGCACGTACACGTTTAGTAATAATTATAATGCACAATAAGTGAGGACGAAGTATATGAAGATACAATTAAAGGTATATTCAGTGATTTCACTCAAAAAACCTTAGGTTTCGTTATTGGCTGTGGGACCCAGCCTTTCGTCCAATCAGGATAGAGAGCCAAAAACGAAACCTACGGTTTTTTGACCCCCAGGGGTTAACTGGGGACAGGGAGGAACTCCTTATATGGTCAGCACACTCTATAGTAGGGAGGATTATCACAACAAAACAAAAAAAGAAGTGATATTTGAATTAAGTGAAATCACTGAATATACCTTTAAAGCGGGTGAACTTGTCCTTTAATTCCTTAGTTCCAGACCAGACTATGGAACCCAGAGTGAAGGTGGAGAGCAACTCTCCATCCAGGGACAAACCTGGAGACCTCCAGAACTTCAGTAAGTTCCATCTTTATTTATTTCTCTAATTCTCTATTTCACTTACAATAAATGCAACACGTCTCTCTACCTACGTCTGTAATCCACATATCTCGAGAACCATATACACACACCTTTACATAGACTGTGCATTACATTCACCCATTCACACACACATTCACACACCTTTACATAGATTGTGCATTACATTCACCCATTCACACACACATTCACACACCTTTACATAGACTGTGCATTACATTCACCCATTCACACACCTTTACATAGACTGTGCATTACATTCACCCATTCACACACACATATTCATACACCTTTACATAGACTGTGCATTACATGCACCCATTCACACACCTTTACATAGACTGTGCATTACATTCACCCATTCACACACACATTCACACACCTTTACATAGACTGTGCATTACATTCACCCATTCACACACACATTCACACACCTTTACATAGACTGTGCATTACATTCACCCATTCACACACCTTTACATAGACTGTGCATTACATTCACCCATTCACACACCTTTACATAGACTGTGCATTACATTCACCCATTCACACACACATTCACACACCTTTACATAGACGGTGCATTACATTCACCCATTCACACACCTTTACATAGACTGTGCATTACATTCACCCATTCACACACACATTCATACACCTTTACATAGACTGTGCATTACATTCACCCATTCACACACACATTCACACACCTTTACATAGACTGTGCATTACATTCACCCATTCACACACACATTCACACACCTTTACATAGACTGTGCATTACATTCACCCATTCACACACACATTCACACACCTTTACATAGACTGTGCATTACATTCACCCATTCACACACACATTCACACACCTTTACATAGACTGTGCATTACATTCACCCATTCACACACCTTTACATAGATTGTGCATTACATTCACCCATTCACACACACATTCACACACCTTTACATAGACTGTGCATTACATTCACCCATTCACACACACATTCACACACCTTTACATAGATTGTGCATTACATTCACCCATTCACACACACATTCACACACCTTTACATAGACTGTGCATTACATTCACCCATTCACACACACATTCACACACCTTTACATAGATTGTGCATTACATTCACCCATTCACACACACATTCACACACCTTTACATAGACTGTGCATTACATTCACCCATTCACACACCTTTACATAGACTGTGCATTACATTCACCCATTCACACACACATATTCATACACCTTTACATAGACTGTGCATTACATGCACCCATTCACACACCTTTACATAGACTGTGCATTACATTCACCCATTCACACACACATTCACACACCTTTACATAGACTGTGCATTACATTCACCCATTCACACACACATTCACACACCTTTACATAGACTGTGCATTACATTCACCCATTCACACACCTTTACATAGACTGTGCATTACATTCACCCATTCACACACCTTTACATAGACTGTGCATTACATTCACCCATTCACACACACATTCACACACCTTTACATAGACGGTGCATTACATTCACCCATTCACACACCTTTACATAGACTGTGCATTACATTCACCCATTTACACACACATTCATACACCTTTACATAGACTGTGCATTACATTCACCCATTCACACACACATTCACACACCTTTACATAGACTGTGCATTACATTCACCCATTCACACACACATTCACACACCTTTACATAGACTGTGCATTACATTCACCCATTCACACACACATTCACACACCTTTACATAGACTGTGCATTACATTCACCCATTCACACACACATTCACACACCTTTACATAGACTGTGCATTACATTCACCCATTCACACACCTTTACATAGATTGTGCATTACATTCACCCATTCACACACACATTCACACACCTTTACATAGACTGTGCATTACATTCACCCATTCACACACACATTCACACACCTTTACATAGATTGTGCATTACATTCACCCATTCACACACACATTCACACACCTTTACATAGACTGTGCATTACATTCACCCATTCACACACCCATTCACACACCTTTACATAGACTGTGCATTACATTCACCCATTCACACACACATTCACACACCTTTACATAGACTGTGCATTACATTCACCCATTCACACACACATTCACACACCTTTACATAGACTGTGCATTACATTCATGCGGTAATTCAACATCTGAGTCAGAGTGTCAGAGAACACATTGTAGCTGTCTGTCTGTCTGTCTGTGTCCCTTTCATGCCCATATATGGAGTTATCTGTAACCGTCTGTCTACCTGTGTCTCCATATATGGAGTTATCTGTATCCGTCTGTCTACCTGTGTCTCCATATATGGAAATATCTGTGGAAATGTCAGTCTCTGTCCTTTTATGCCCATATATGGACATTTTGGTTGGATTTGGCGGTTCTGGATTAGTGACGGGCAGCGCACTCCCCTGACAGGAAACGCTGCCAGAGATCACGCTTCTAGTGGAAGTGGGCGGAGGGAAACATTTAACTGACGGACCACAGTGGAAGCGAGCGTTGCCTAGCGACGGGGTAGATATTAGCGAGGCCAATCTGACTCAATAAAAACCCTAAAACCACGTTAGTCATGTCAATGGAAACCAATGAGCTTAACATTGGAGTGAAGGGAACCTTTTCACCGACGGACCATTTCCTGTTTATCGATTGCCTAGCAACCGAGGGTGGTTCAGATGGTAGCGACCAGCGTGATGTAACTCAATGTGATTATTGATCATGAAGCTCTAACCAGGTGTGTTATTATTGATCATGAAGCTCTAACCAGGTGTGTTATTATTGATCATGAAGCTCTAACCAGGTGTTATTATTGATCATGAAGCTCTAACCAGGTGTTATTATTGATCATGAAGCTCTAACCAGGTGTGTTTTCTGTTTCAGAAACCTGTCCTACTCTGTCCTCAGTTAAAGCAAAACGTTGCTGCTGCGACCAGTGTGGAAAAAGCTTCCCTAGACTTTCCAGTCTTAAAGCACATCAGAGAATTCACACTGGAGAGAAGCCTTTTGGTTGTGAAACATGTGGGAAGTGTTTTAATCAGAATAGCAGCTTAAATATTCACCAGAGAATTCACACTGGAGAGAAGCCTTACAGCTGTGACCAATGTGGAAAGAGCTTCAGCAGAGTTTCCCAGCTCAAAGTACACCAGATAATTCACACTGGAGAAAAGCCTTACAGCTGTGACACATGTCGGAAAAGCTTCCCTTCACTTTCCAGTCTTAAAGCACACCAGAGAATTCATACTGGAGAGAAGCCTTACAGCTGTAACCAATGTGGGAAAAGCTTCACTTTACGTGGCACTCTCAAACAACACCAGAGGATTCACACTGGAGAGACGCCTTACAGCTGCGACCAGTGTGGAAAGAGCTTCAGCAGAGTTTCCCAGCTCAAAGTACACCAGATAATTCACACTGGAGAAAAGCCTTACAGCTGTGACACATGTGGGAAAAGCTTCCCTTCACTTTCCTATCTTAAAGCACACCAGAGAATTCATACTGGAGAGAAGCCTTACAGCTGTAACCAATGTGGGAAAAGCTTCCCTTTACGTTCCAAACTCAAACAACACCAGAGGATTCACACTGGAGAGACGCCTTACAGCTGTGACACATGTGGGAAAAACTTCAAACTAGTTTCCCATCTCAAAGTACACCAGAGGAGTCACACTCGAGAGCTGCGACCATTGTGGGAAAAGTTTCACAAATATGTCTAATCTAACAACACACCAGAGAATTCACACTGGAGAAAAGCCTTACAGCTGTGAAACATGTGGGAAAAGCTTCAGTCACACGTCTTACCTCGAAAAAAACAAGAAGATTCACACTGGATAGAAGTGTTACAGCTGTGACCAGTGTGGAAAAAGCTTCACTTCAGTTTGCTACCTCAAAGAACACCATATAATTCTGTGGGTCTGATTGAGGATGATGAGATAAGCTATCGAAGAACAGTGGACGTTTTTGCCGGTTGTTGCCAGAGCATGTGAGCGTAGCGGAGCGGCCGATAATTCCGCTCTTCGCTCTCGACGGCTTTTGTTACGCTCGCTCCGCGCTCACGTTCATCTCCCCCCACGCCGCTCCCCGCTCGCTCAGCGCTCACCTTCATTTACGCATCGAGCGCTCCCCGCTCCGTGCTCGCTCCGAGGCTACACTCAGATGCCCGCTCCGCTCAGCAGAAAGAAATGACGGGGGGAAAATAAAATGCTGTTTTCCTGAAATTGGCTAATTAAACCTGAAGGCCTTCGTTTCAGACCGCATGTTGCAGCAAAATGCTGTCTTTTTTGGAGCATGATGTAAATTAGCTGTGCCGTGTGCATTGAGCGGCTCGGAGCGGCTCGGAGCGGAGGACAGTTCTCGCTCCGGAAGTCAATCTGACACATTTAAAAACCCGCTCCGCGCTCACGTCAAAATCCCCCCGCTCCACTCCTCGCTCGCTCCGCTCACATGCTCTGGTTGGTGCAGGTGTAACTTCCTTCAGCTGAATATGCGGGGACAAGCAAAGTGATCTCAGCGGCTTCCCCTAGTCTGGTGAACTGTCTGGTGGTGTTATTGTCTGAAGAGGACACGGACACTTCACTCAGTGCACTGGGTGGTGCGCAGGTCCG
>NC_139709.1:2284281-2306781 GCF_964188405.1 Protomyctophum parallelum
CAAAGAAAAATATATTATTGCAAATAATACAAAGCAGCAATGATCAACTGTACCTTGTGGCCTCAGCCAGGTGCTTAACCCATTCTGACCGGGCACCCATTTTGGTGTCAGCATCATGTTATGCTTTACCTATTGAAAAATAGCAGATCTACAAGCTCGTATCGCGCCACCGAGTGGCGCGATACGAGCTTGTAGGTCTGCTATTTTTGAAAAAATCGAAGAACGACTGACATTTTTTTAAAATCTGATCTCAGGTCAGAATGGGTTATAATCAGACCAGTGTGTGTGTCCGGCGGAAACCTCGTATGAATCTGATCTCAGGTCAGAATGGGTTAATCAGACCAGTGTGTGTGTCCGGCGGAAACCTCGTATGAATCTGATCTCAGGTCAGAATGGGTTATAATCAGACCAGTGTGTGTGTCCGGCGGAAACCTCGTATGAATCTGATCTCAGGTCAGAATGGGTTATAATCAGACCAGTGTGTGTGTCCGGCGGAAACCTCGTATGAATCTGATCTCAGGTCAGAATGGGTTAATCAGACCAGTGTGTGTGTCCGGCGGAAACCTCGTATGAATCTGATCTCAGGTCAGAATGGGTTAATCAGACCAGTGTGTGTGTGTCCGGCGGAAACCTCGTATGAATCTGATCTCAGGTCAGAATGGGTTAATCAGACCAGTGTGTGTGTCCGGCGGAAACCTCGTATGAATCTGATCTCAGGTCAGAATGGGTTATAATCAGACCAGTGTGTGTGTCCGGCGGAAACCTCGTATGAATCTGATCTCAGGTCAGAATGGGTTATAATCAGACCAGTGTGTGTGTGTCCAGTGGAAACCTCGTATGAATCTGATCTCAGGTCAGAATGGGTTAAACAAAATAAAAGTTTGGTAACTTTGGTTGTGTTGTGAACACCGTAGTGTTTCTTTCCGTCATTCTTTACATTAGTCTTTTCTGAACCAGTAGAACCACTTCCTTCCGGTCTCTCCCTTTCTCAAGCCAGCGTAACGAAGGCTAGATAGTCCCAAAAGGTAACAGCGCCCTCCTCTGGCCAGGATGAGTAACTGTAGGGCCACAGGGAAAACAACACTTCATAGCTCTTAAATGGTTATTTACACTAACCAGGTGTGTTATTATTGATCATGAAGCTCTAACCAGGTGTTATTATTGATCATGAAGCTCTAACCAGGTGTTATTATTGATCATGAAGCTCTAACCAGGTGTTATTATTGATCATGAAGCTCTAACCAGGTGTGTTTTCTGTTTCAGAAACCGGTCCTACTCTGTCCTCAGTTAAAGCAAAACGAAACAGCTGTGACCAATGTGGGAAAAGCTTCACTACAAATATGAGTCTCAAAGAACACCAGAGAATTCACACTGGAGAAAAGCCTTACAGCTGTGACCAATGTGGGAAAAGCTTCATAAACCTTTCCAATCTCAAAAGACACCAGAAAAGTCACACTGGAGAAAAGCCTTACAGCTGTGACCAATGTGGGAAAAGCTTCATTACAAATATGAGTCTCAAAGTACACCAGAGAATTCACACAGGAGAAAAACCTTACAGCTGTGAGCAGTGCGGGAAAAGCTTCAGCCAATTGTATCATCTAACAAGCCACCATAGAATTCACACTGGAGAAAAGCCTTTCAGCTGTGACACATGTGGAAAAAGCTTCACTTCAGCCAACTATCTGAAAGTACACCAGAGAATTCACACAGGAGAAAAGCCTTACTGCTGCGACCAATGTGGGAAAAGCTTCAATTCACTTCCCCATCTCAAACGACACCAGATAATTCACACTGGAGAAAAGCCTTACAGCTGTGAGCAGTGCGGGAAAAGCTTCAGCCAATTGCATCATCTAACAAGCCACCATATAATTCACACTGGAGAAAAGCCTTTCAGCTGTGACACATGTGGAAAAAGCTTCACTTCAGCCAACTATCTGAAAGTACACCAGAGAATTCACACAGGAGAAAAGCCTTACTGCTGCGACCAATGTGGGAAAAGCTTCAATTCACTTCCCCATCTCAAACGACACCATATAATTCACACTGGAGAAAAGCCTTACAGCTGTGACCAATGTGGAAAAAGCTTCACTTTAGTCAACAATCTGAAAGTACACCAGAGAATTCACACTGGAGAAAAGCCTTACAGCTGCGATACATGTGGGAAAAGCTTCAGCAAAATGTCTAACCTAGAAACACACAAGAAGATTCACACTGGAGAAAAGCCTTACAGCTGCGACACATGTGGGAAAAGCTTCAGCCAAAATGCTAACCTAGAAGAACACAAGAAGGTTCACACAGGAGAGAAGCCATTTGGCTGTGAAACATGTGGGAAGTGTTTTGTTTCGTATGGCAACTTAAAAAAACACCAGATAATGCACACTGGAGATTACAGCTGTGACCAGTGCAGGAAAAGCTTCTCCATTATGTCTGATCTAACAAGACACCATAGAATTCACACTAGAGAAAAGCCATTCAGCTGTGACACATGTGGGAAAAGCTTCAGCCAAATGCATCATCTAACAAGACATCATAAAATTCACACTGGGGAAAAGCCTTACAGCTGCTTCAGCCACATGTATAGCCTTGAACGACACAAGAAGATTCACACTGGATAGAAGCGTTACAGCTGTGACCAGTGAGGAAAAAGCTTCACTTCAGTTTGCTACCTCAAAAAACACCATAGAATTCTGCGACACATGTGGGAAAAACTCCAGCCAAATGTCTAACCTCGAACAACACAAGATGTGGGAAGTGTTTAACTGACTTTTCAAACTTAAAACGCCACCAGAACATTCACACTGGAGAGAAGCTGTGAAACATGTGGGAAAAGCTTCGCTCAAATGTATAGCTTCCAGAAACACAGGATGATTCATACTGGATAGAAGCTATTTGGTTGTGAGACATGTGGGAAGAGTTTCACCGGTCTGGATCATTAAGAGTTCACCAGCTCATCCACACTAAGGAGAGAAGAGCTTCTACTGTGATCCATCCAGGACCACTTTCATTATTTACCTTCTACCACTTGGACAGATCCTCCGTCACCACAACCTCCAGTTCCACTGCTACGCTGACGACACACAACTCTACCTCTCCACCAAGACCATCACGGCTGCCACTCACTGCACACTCACCACCTGCCTCACTGATATTAAAATACGGATGCAAAATAACCTCTTCAAACTCAACTGCAACAAATCAGAAATACGTCTCACCACCCCCACACAGAACTTCACCCTCAACACCGATGGCTCCACTGTAACAACCTCCCCCCACATAAACCAGATCACAAAAACTGCCTTCTTTGACCTCAGGAACATTGGCCGCCTCCGGCCTTCTCTGACTTTCCCAGCCGTCGTAACACTCGTCCACGCATTCATTACATCCCGGATTGAAGTATCCTCAACGGCACCACCTCCAAAGTCCTCAATAAACTCAGAACTCAGCCTCCCGTCTGCTCACCAGTACACGATCCAGAGTCCACATCACACCCGTCCTCCACGACCTACACTGGCTCCCCGTCAAACAAATAATTCACTACAAAATCCTGCTCACCACCTACAACGCTCTCAATAACCTGGCTCCCCCCTACCAGCATATCGTTGGGAAAGTTAAACAACTGACCCACCTAGGTGATGGTGACCCACCTTCAAACCGTCAAAACCGCCCTCAATACCCACCTCTTCAAAATTGCCTTCCCTAGCTAACCCTTTTCACTGTCTTTTAATGTTCTTTAGCTTTTAGTGTTTTTAATTTGTTGTTACCTCTGTAAAGAGTCTTTGGGTACTCAGAAAAGCGCTATATAAGTTTGAGATATTATTATTATTATTATGGCAATAATACTAATGACCGTAGTCTTACCGTGCTTTACTTTAATGACCTGTCGGACGGTCATTAAAGTTGATTGAGTTGGATACTGTTTCTCTAACATTTCGGTATTTCTAGTTTATTGAAATAATGTCATGCACATTTGTCCAGTGCATAGCCTACTGCGGGCCTGGTTGACTAGATTTAGAAGACATTTTGAAACTCTTGCTACTGAAATGATTCATTTGGGGCCAGATAGCGTCATTTAGCATAACATGCATCTCAATGGGTGAAAAGGACAGCTCGCCATCACAGAGTGGAGTGGGAGGGGCTTAGCGAAGAGCTAATTATCTCTGTTTATTTTACATTCTTTACTTTGACCCGTCTGGGAAACCAGAAGTTATAGAAGTGCTAAACATGTTCTCTGTCTTAACATGTTCTCTGTCTTAACATGTTCTCTGTCTTAACATGTTCTCTGTCTTAACATGTTCTCTGTCTTAACATGTTCTCTGTCTTAACATGTTCTCTGTCTTAACATGTCCTCTGTCTTAACATGTTCTCTGTCTTAACATGTCCTCTGTCTTAACATGTTCTCTGTCTTAACATGTTCTCTGTCTTAACATGTTCTCTGTCTTAACATGTTCTCTGTCTTAACATGTTCTCTGTCTTAACATGTTCTGTCTTAACATGTCCTCTGTCTTAACATGTTCTCTGTCTTAACATGTTCTGTCTTAACATGTTCTCTGTCTTAACATGTCCTCTGTCTTAACATGTTCTCTGTCTTATAGAAGTACTAAACATGTTCTCTGTCTTAACATGTTCTCTGTCTTAACATGTTCTCTGTCTTAACATGTTCTGTCTTAACATGTTCTCTGTCTTAACATGTTCTCTGTCTTATAGAAGTACTAAACATGTTCTCTGTCTTAACATGTTCTCTGTCTTATAGAAGTACTAAACATGTTCTCTGTCTTAACATGTTCTCTGTCTTAACATGTTCTCTGTCTTAACATGTTCTGTCTTAACATGTTCTCTGTCTTAACATGTTCTCTGTCTTATAGAAGTACTAAACATGTTCTCTGTCTTAACATGTTCTCTGTCTTATAGAAGTACTAAACATGTTCTCTGTCTTAACATGTTCTCTGTCTTAACATGTTCTGTCTAAACATGTTCTCTGTCTTAACATGTTCTCTGTCTAAACATGTTCTCTGTCTTACGTTGACATATAGAAGTACTAAACATGTTCTCTGTCTTAACATGTTCTCTGTCTTAACATGTTCTCTGTCTTAACATGTTCTCTGTCTTAACATGTTCTCTGTCTAAACATGTTCTCTGTCTTAACATGTTCTGTCTTAACATGTTCTCTGTCTTAACATGTTATCTGTCTTAACATGTTCTGTCTTAACATGTTCTCTGTCTTAACATGTTCTCTGTCTAAACATGTTCTCTGTCTTAACATGTTCTGTCTTAACATGTTCTCTGTCTTAACATGTTCTCTGTCTAAACATGTTCTCTGTCTTACGTTGACATATAGAAGTACTAAACATGTTCTCTGTCTAAACATGTTCTCTGTCTTAACATGTCCTCTGTCTTATAGTTATATAAGTTATAGAAGTACTAAATATGTTCTCTGTCTTACGTTGACATCAACTTTGTTCACAATAAAATCATTCCTTTAAATGTTGAGGTCACCAGGCTGAAGGCTCAAATTATATCCAGACGACTTGTTTTGATGTTTGTTTTTAATCTGTCTAATGTATATGTGTCGATGTGTACAGCAGTGGTTCCCAAAGTGGGGTCCGGGGACCCCCGGGGGTCCTTGAGGAAGTTCCAGGGGGTCCACGGTTATGGGTCTGTAACTCAGAGTGTACAAATGAACATTGATTTTACAGTACAATATAAATTGGGGGTCCCAAAAAAATATAAATGCCGTTAACTGGGGGTCCGTAGAACTAATGCATGTCAAACTGGGGGTCCGTAGAACTAATGCATGTCAAACTGGGGGTCCTTGAAATTAAACGGGTTGAGAATCACTTAACGATTTGAGCGTATTTTTAGGAAAGCGACCCTCAGGACTTTGTGTGTTATCCTTTTAGAGTGGCTGTTGTCCTCATCATTTCTGCTCTATAAGATTTGTTAATAAAGTTATTGAATCAATCCATTTTAACACTGCTGTGGAAGACACTACTATGTTGTTAAAATGTCTATCATAGCGGCTGTTCTGACTGTATTTCAACTGTATTTCTATATTATCGATATATATATACATACATATATTAACATTTTTACTTAATTATATCCAATATTATTACTTTGTATCATTATTATGATAATGTGTCCAGCAACATTTCACTGATTGTACCTTCATGAATACGACAAATAAATCACTCTTGATTCTTCATTTCTGTAATTAATTAAGTACTGTTAAATCTGACATCAGAAACCAGATCAATGCAGCATGTATTATGATTATTAACATGTATGTAAATATCATGAACTATCAGGGGTTAGTTAGACCACGCCCCCTCTGGGGTGGGGGGAGGATTAATAGGATTATATGAATTTCTGGATAATGGAAGTAAAGAGTTTACATAATTATAGTGCATATAGTACATAAAGTGCATGAGTAAACTTTCCTTAATGGTTATATCTGGTTTCACTATTCATCTTTGATATATTTTCTCTATTATTAAAGGACCACTTCACCACTTTTCAACCTATCTTCATATAATAGGTCCTCACTAATAATCATGATAAAATGGCACAATCTTTTTCCTACTCAGTCTGTGTCTCATAGGAGGGCTGAGGGCAGTTTAGAAACCATCTTCCAGTGACCTCATCATTAGGCAGATTTCTTTTTAAACAAGATTTTTTTACAAAAATGTTTAGGTTTTCATCATCGTGAGAACGATGACTTCCATTTTCACACTGCATCTTTTCAGGACTAGAAAGCCTGCAGTTTCTACTAGCTTGTATTCCCCATCGATGATGTCACTGGAAGATGGTTTCTGAACTGCCCACAGCCCTCCTATGAGACACAGACCGAGGGGGGGGGGGGGGGGGGGGGGGGGGGCCCAAGCCAAAAACTATAGAGAACCCCTGGACTAGAAGATGTTTGAGTTAGTGTGTGTGTGTGTGTGTGTGTGCGTGCGTGCATGCGTGTGTGTACGTGTGTGTGTGTGTGTTGGTGCGCATGTGCGGGGGAGGGTGTGTGTGTTGTGTGTGTGTGTGTGTGTGGAGGGGGGTTTAAGGTTGATCAATGGGGCCACATGCTGGTTGCTATGACAACAGCTGTGCATAAATCAACCCCTCTGTCTCTGTGTCCCTAAGCCCCACCCCTCTCTCTCTCTCTGTCTCTCTCTCTCTCTCTGTCTCTCTCTCTCTCTGTCTCTCTCTCTCTGTGTCTCATTGAGGAGTAGTGCAGCAGAGTGAACACATGTATCCAGAGCTTGTTACAGACAGACAGACAGACAGACAGACAGACAGACAGACAGACAGACAGACAGACAGACAGACAGACAGACAGACAGACAGACAGACAGACAGACAGACAGACAGACAGACAGACAACACATCAGAGGAGGATGGAGGGAGCAGTGATGCTGAACTTTACTCCAGTGATCAAGTTACACCGAATACCAGGTTTGTTCTGTTTTACTGTTAATATGTTAATGTTACTATATTACTGTTATAACAAGTTTGTTCTGTTTTACTGTTATTATGTTAATGTTACTATATTACTGTTATAACAGGTTTGTTCTGTTTTACTGTTATGATGTTAATGTCACTATATTACTGTTATACCAGGTTTGATCTGTTTTACTGTTAATATGTTCATGTCACTACATTACTGTTTAATTATTAATAGCAATGGTATAGTTTGAGTTACCGTGTTATAAGTAAGTAAGTAGCCTTGCTGAGCCATGAGGTTTCTGTAGGAAACACAGAATGGGAGGACTTTTTATTATTGGGACTGAACAAAAAGAGTGGTATTCCCCTTTAATATTATTACTGCTACTACTTATTATTAGTATTGTTATTGTTCATGACTCATTGTAGATTGAGATTCATTGTAGCAAAGTCAGCTAAAGTGCATTAGTAGCAGTATGTGTGCGAAGAGGCAAGAATGAATCAGCAGTTGAATAGCAGCCGAGACAAAGGACAGTTTGAAGGGATTAGTCTTTGTGGTGGAGAGCACCCTCTGCCCAAGACCTGAGGGCAACATGCCCCCCCCCCTTTTTTTTCCCCTCACTGTATAAGTTTCTTTTCCCTTTTTACCTCCTTTATGATGAATATAGAAGTGTCTATTCGTAGGCTACGTCTCTAAGTTTTGATGAATTGAACAAGATGGACCCTCTTTTAAACAAGAGTAATGCTTAATTGGGTCGTCCACTCACAGTTAACAGTCTTTGTATTGAGTTTGTGCTTGAAATGTACTGTAATTCTGCAAACTGTTGAAACATATTTCAATCAATCAATCAAACCCAGGCCCAACTCATAGACCTGTATAGAGACAGAACCCAGGCCCAAAACAAGGCTCCAGACCTCCCCAAACAAACTGGTCAGGCTCCTACTTGGCCTCACCCCCCGAACCCACCTCACCCCTGCCCACTTTGACAGGCTGGGATGGCTTAGGGTCGACGACAGAGTACAGCATCTTGCAATGGGTCTGGTCCACAAGATTCGATACACCACCAAGATACCCATGTACCCGTCTAAATACTTCACTAAGATACCCATGTACCTGTCTAAATACTTCACTAAGATACCCATGTACCTGTCTAGATACTTCACTAAGATACCCATGTACCTGTCTAAATACTTCACTAAGATACCCATGTACCTGTCTAAATACTTCACTAAGATACCCATGTACCCGTCTAAATACTTCACTAAGATACCCATGTACCTGTCTAAATACTTCACTAAGATACCCATGTACCTGTCTAAATACTTCACTAAGATACCCATGTACCTGTCTAGATACTTCACTAAGATACCCATGTACCTGTCTAAATACTTCACTAAGATACCCATGTACCTGTCTAAATACTTCACTAAGATACCCATGTACCTGTCTAAATACTTCACTAAGATACCCATGTATACCTGTCTAAATACTTCACTAAGATACCCATGTACCTGTCTAGATACTTCACTAAGATACCCATGTACCCGTCTAAATACTTCACTAAGATACCCATGTACCCGTCTAAATACTTCACTAAGATACCCATGTACCTGTCTAAATACTTCACTAAGATACCCATGTACCTGTCTAAATACTTCACTAAGATACCCATGTACCTGTCTAGATACTTGACTCCTTCAAAACCGCTCTCAAAGGGCACCTACGGACGGCTGCAATTTGAAACTGGCCCCCGTAAAATCTGAATTTGTTAAGGCTATATATTAGTTTTACACATTTAATTAATGTGTCTAAACTTAAAGGACAACTTTAGTTTTTTTCAACCAAGGTTCATGTTTTAGGTTGTTATTAGAGAAACTAAAAGGTGAGTGTTAATTTTCTTTCATTTGCTGCTTTCTTTCGTTTTAGGGATTTTAGCTCTTTTTGACAGGGGGGCGGGGGCATTCGAGCATGGGGCTAAATATGTATTTTTTTTACCAAATCTGATGGTGATTTATTTATTTATTATTTACTATAGTCCTAATAAACCCCAGGAAATTACATCTGGCCACAGAAGATCACAGGATCTACTGAATGTGAAGGTAGCCTACTGTGGGAAGGCTTATACTGTGTGTATAGGCTCAATATGCAGTTCGTCACATTCAATAGATCCTGTGATCTTTTGTGGCCAGATGTGATTTCCTGGGGTTTATTAGGACTATAGTAAATAATAAAAAAATAAATCCCCATATTTTGTAAAGAAATACATATTTAGCCCCATGCTCGAATGCCCCCGCCCCCCTGTCAAAAACTGCTAAAATCCCTAAAACAAAAGAAAGCAGCAAATGAAAGAAAATGAACACTCACCTTTTAGTTTCTCTAATAACAACCTAAAACATGAACCTTGGTTGAAAAAAACTAAAGTTGTCCTTTAAGATCAAAGTGCTTTTTCAAAGCAGAAGCAACTACAACTATATAACTTAGTATTATTCATGGATTACTGAAAGAGAAACAAATCTTTTTAAGACATCATTAGGTTCCCAAGTAGGCCGGTGGCCGACTGCGACGGGCACGTACAAGTTTAGTAATATTATAATGCACAAAAAGTGAGGACGAATTATATGAAGATACAGTTAAAGTGGGTGAATTTGTCCTTTAATTCCTTAGTTCCAGACCAGACAATGGAACCCAGAGTGAAGGAGAAGATCAACTCTCCAGACCAGACTATGGAACCCAGAGTGCAGGTGGAGAGCAACTCTCCATCCAGGGACAAACCTGGAGACCTCCAGAACTTCAGTAAGTTCCATCTTTATTTGGTTAATTCTCTATTTCACTTAAAATAAATGCAACACATCTCTTTACCTATACGTCTGTAATCCACATATCTCGAGAACCACCTTGCATTACATTCATGCTGTAATTCAAGATGGTAACCTTGCGGTGACCTCCAGCCACTCTACCGCTGAGCCACCGCTGCTAATGTACTGATAACATCAGGGATCTCCATATATGGGCACTAAAGGGACACAGACGGTTAAATCAGGTGCTGTGACAACAGAGATAGTGTGTATTGCATACTAGGTAGCATTCCAAATTTTCTTTTTTCGCAACTTGCATCGTTCCCAAGCAGGCCGGTGCCCATTGGACACAGGCGTAGTGTCATTATACTAGAGCAGTGGTTTTCAAACAGTGGTCCAGGGACCAACAGTGGGCCTTGAGGAGGTTCCAGGTGGTCCCCAGTTAAATGATGGAGAGTTGGTAACCAAATGGACCCTTATAGTTATTTATCTCTGGAGAGAGTAAAATGTATTTATTTCATTACACTCAAGAGTTGCATTATTGTTAGAATTCTGCATTACTTACTTAATTTACAAAAATGTAAGACAACAAAATATTGTTGTTTTGAGTCTGAGAGATATCTGTGTATGTCAGTCTCTGTCCTTTCATGCCCATATATGGAGTTATCCGTATCCGTCTGTCTACCTGTGTCTCCATATATGGAGATATCTGTGTATGTCAGTCTCTGTCCTTTTATGCCCATATATGGACATTTTGGTTGGATGTGGCGGTTCTGGATAAGTGGATTTAACTACTTAGTGACGGGCAGCGCACTCCCCTGACAGGAAACGCTGCCAGAGATCACGCTTCTAGTGGAAGTGGGCGGAGGGAAACATTTAACTGACGGACCACAGTGGAAGCGAGCGTTGCCTAGCGACGGGGTAGATATTAGCGAGGCCAATCTGACTCAATAAAAACCCTAAAACCACGTTAGTCCTGTCAATGGAAACCAATGAGCTTAACATTGGAGTGAAGGGAACCTTTTCACCGACGGACCATTTCCTGTTTACCGATTGCTTAGCAACCGAGGGTGGTTCAGATGGTAGCGACCAGCGTGATGTAACTCAATGTGATTATTGATCATGAAGCTCTAACCAGGTGTTATTATTGATCATGAAGCTCTAACCAGGTGTTATTATTGATCATGAAGCTCTAACCAGGTGTTATTATTGATCATGAAGCTCTAACCAGGTGTGTTTTCTGTTTCAGAAACCTGTCCTACTCTGTCCTCAGTTAAAGCAAACCGTTGCTGCTGCGACCAGTGTGGAAAAAGCTTCCCTTCACTTTCCAGTCTCAAACGACACCAGATAGTTCACACTGAAGAGAAGCCTTACAGCTGCGACCAATGTGGAAAAAGCTTCACTCTACTTTCCTATCTCAAACGACACCAGAGAATTCACACTGGAGAAAAGCCTTACAGCTGCGACCAATGTGGAAAGAGCTTCACTTCAGATGCCTATATAAAAGTACACCAGAGAATTCACACTGGAGAAAAGCCTTACAGCTGTGACCAATGTGGACAAAGCTTCATAAACGTTTCAAATTTCAAAGTACACCAGAGAATTCACACTGGAGAAAAGCCTTACAGCTGTAACCAATGTGGGAAAAGCTTCATAAACCTTTCCAATCTCAAAAGACACCAGAAAAGTCACACTGGAGAAAAGCCTTACAGCTGCGACCAATGTGGAGAAAGCTTCACAATGCTTTCCACTCAAAAAGCACACCAGAGAATTCACACTGGAGAAAAGCCTTACAGCTGCGACCATTGTGGGAAAAGGTTCCGCCGAATGTCTGATCTAACAAAACACCAGAAAAGTCACACTGGAGAAAAGCCTTACAGCTGCGGCCAATGTGGAGAAAGCTTCACAATACTTTCCACTCAAAAAGCACACCAGAGAATTCACACTGGAGAAAAGCCTTACAGCTGCGACCATTGTGGGAAAAGGTTCCGCCGAATGTCTCATCTAACACGACACCATAGAATTCATACTGGAGAAAAGCCTTATAGCTGTGGCCATTGTGGGAAAAGCTTCAACTGTCTTTCCAATCTCAAAGTACACAAGAGAATGCACAAAGGAGAAAAGCCTTACAGCTGTGACCAATGTGGAAAAAGCTTCACTACAAATATGAGTCTCAAAGCACACCAGAGAATTCACACTGGAGAAAAGCCTTACAGCTGTGACCAATGTGGGGAAAGCTTCACCCAAGTTTGCAATCTCAAAGCACACCAGAGAATTCACACTGGAGAAAAGCCCTACAGCTGTGACCAATGTGGAAAAAGATTCACCCAAGTTTACAATCTCAAAGTACACCAGAGAATGCACACTGGAGAAAAGCCTTACAGCTGTGACCAATGTGGAAAAAGCTTCACTGCACTTTCCACTTTAGAACGACACCAGAGGATTCACACTGGAGAAAAGCCTTACAGCTGCGACCAATGTGGGAAAATGTTCACCCTTATGTCTCATCTAACAAGACATCAGATAATTCACACAGGAGAAAAGCCCTACAGCTGCGACCAATGTGGGAAAAGGTTAGCTAGTAGGTCTGATCTAACACGACACCATATAATTCACACTGGAGAAAAGCCTTACAGCTGTGACACATGTGGAAAAAGCTTCACTTCAGATGCCTATCTCAAAGTACACCAGAGAATTCACACTGGAGAAAAGCCTTACTATTGTAACCAATGTGGGAAAAGGTTCACCGGTGTGTCTGGTCTAAACAGACACCAGATAATTCACACTAGAGAAAAGCCTTACAGCTGTGACAAATGTGGAAAAAGCTTCAAGAAAATGGATAACCTCAAATGTCACAAGAAGATTCACACTGGAGAGAAGCCTTTTGGTTGTGAAACATGTGGGAAGTGTTTTACTGAGTATAACAACTTAAAACATCACCAGATAATTCACACAGGAGAGAAGCCTTACAGCTGTGACCAATGTGGAAAAAGCTTCAATTTTGTTTCCAATCTCAAAGTACACCAGATAATTCACACAGGAGAAAAGCCGTACAGCTGTGACCAATGTGAAAAAAGCTTCACTCTACTTTCCAGTCTCAAAGTACACCAGGTAATTCACACAGGAGAAAAGCCTTAGTTTTATTTTTTTGTTTACATCTGATCTAGACGATGTGACAGGTTAGTCCATGAAGTGTTGTTGCTGCTCTCTTCCTGGTCTACGTGTGCTGGCGTTAGACCCCTCCTACGCTTTTCTTAAAGGACCAGCGCCCTATATCTTTATTTCTTTTTAAATATTTTTGTTCAGGTCAATATACATATTATCCACTTACTTTTGTAAAAAAAAAGGGTTAGGGAGAAATTTCCCTTTAACAGCGATACCATAATTATCACGATACATGGAACTAATCATGGAATTAGTGTGCTGGTCTCTGTACGTGATGGACAACATTATTTTCTTATGTAAATTGGGTTCTGGAGAGCCCGCTCAATACCCTGATGGATCTTCCCCCGACTATCAGCGTAGAAGAGGCATTATTTGGATTTATGGTGACAAGATTTCTGCTGATTGGGCTGGGCATTGGTCTTGCGTACCGAAGAATTGGAAAAATGGCAACGCTGAACAGAGCCCCTATGCTGATCCTCTGCCCCCCCCCCCCCCCCCACCTCAACCCCCACCCTCCCTGACACCTGTTGTGTCTTCGTCTGGGCCGTGTTCGTCTCCACTGAACCCGCCATGATAACGCAGGACAATGAGGCAACGTGACATGACCTTGGGGAGATATGCCAGGAACACACTTACACAAACACATGGGAAATGAACTTTCCACCCAACTGTTCTCATGGACACACATGTCTTTATACACAGCCGCCTTCTACCCCCCCCCCACCACTCCCCCTGCAGCTAGGTATCTTTTTTTCCTCCCCCCGCGCAGCTCATCCCTTCGATGGCTTGCGTAGGAAGAGAGCTTTTTTGTGCCTGGCCCAATTAAGCCCCCGCCACCCCCACCCAGAAACGTGCCTGCACAGCAGAGTATTATCATCTTACTTGAAATGTGATGTGATGTCTTCTTACCCCCCCCCCCCTCTCCACCCCCCCCCTATCCTTCCTCTTCCTCTTTTCTTTTTTTCTGATGCAAGAAAGCTGAGGGCAGCGCCGAAATATGGCTGCAGCTGTGTAGCTCTGAATGTTGTCTCTTATGCCCGTAACTGCAATGAGTGCCTACACAATGACACATTCCTATCAACTTGTTGACATGGCAAATAAAATATTGAATCTTGAATGGTTGACGATACGATACATGGACGATATTGGTTCATTATGTGATACGATCATAGACTGTAAAAAATATGGACAAAGCGTTCCCCGGGTCTAACATGAACGTAAAATGAAGCCTGTAATACTATGCTAATTCCTGATGTAAGTCGCCATCTTTCTAGATCCGTTTTTTGGTACCAGCTGGCCATTGGCTGGCTCCGTTTTGTATACCAGCTGGTCATTGGCTGCCCAGACAACGAGGCGGGACTTCCCCCCTTCTTCTCCGTTGGTTTTTATTTTGACTCGAGTGGGAGGAGAAGACTCTTGAGTGGGAGGGGAATCCCGATCATAGACTGTAACGGTAGCCACGCCCCTCAGAACATACGCGATTTTATGGTCATTTTTTTAATTAATGGGACCATAATTTTCCAAAAAGAATATTATGACATTAGAAATGAGACTTTAAACTAGTGACTGGAAGAAGAAAGTATTCATGACCATGTTTATTAAGGTAATACAGTCTAGGTGAAGTTGGGCCAAAATACATGGGCCTCTATGGAGCTATGGGGCTTTTTGGGTCCGGTCCAGCGCCACAACAGGCCATTATATGAACTATACCGATTTCAAATGAGGCTTCACGAAATATCTGGCTGACTGCCCCCCCCTGGATACGATTCAATAACTTGAAATTGATACAGTAACTATTTAAAATACATTGACATTATTTTAAACTAAGTAATTAAACCCCACACAAAACACCACACACAAAAATGTAGTATTAATAAAATCAATTATTTGCATAGCAAAACGATTCGATACAGATTATTTGCATCGCAAAACGATACGATACATAGTCAATGTTGTTTTCATTTCGATATACTTATATTAACTTAAAATCGATGTTCCGATGCAGTTACTATATCGTTACACCCATAGTCAGCCCACTCTATAGGATTATCCACAAAAAAATATATATTTGGATTAAGTGAAATCACTAAATATGCATACTGTACATACTCAACAACTTTATGTTTCTGTACCCACAACATCTAATCTTTAAGTTTAAAGCTCCATCTGAATGGAACAACTTGTCTGTTTCTTTGAGATCAATTACATCATTTTAGTAAGGCCATTTTATCAGGTATTTGACCAATCTGGGAACTAAATTGTTACCAAGAAATGTCTTCACCAATGTGTTTCTAATAACATGTACTAAAAGTTTGAAATTCAACTCCCCGGGGAAATTGAGTTATTAGCATAATATGTGACCATACCCATAACATCCTATATAAATTAAAAAAGTCTAAATTGCATCATTCTTTCAGTAGCATGTGACATATGAAACTAGGGGGTTTTCATGATTCTGAATCCATTCCAAGCATTAGTTTTGCACAAAAAACACTCCTTGGGAGGAAAACGGCCATAGCCGTCATCACAAACGTGATGAGGTCAGCACATTTGGTCAAGTGGATATGGCCTAATTTAGCCCAAGGAGTGTTTTTTGTGCAAAACTAATGCTTGGAATGGATTCAAAATCATGAAAACCCCCTATAGTTTCATATGTCACATGCTACTTAAAGAATGATGAAATTTGGACTTTTTGGCCTTATATAGGATGTTATGGGTATGGTCACATATTATGCTCATAACTCAATTTCCCCTGGGAGTTGAATTTCAAACTTTTAGTACATGTTATTAGACACATTTAGAAACACATTGGTGAAGACATTTCTTGGTAACGATTTAGTTCCCAGATTTTCATAGATGTCTCTTACTATTTAACATTTTCAAGGCTTCTTTGCTTGTAGACCTGAAACCCATTTGTATTTTTGGAAAGAGGTGTGTACTTTAATGCTTGATTATTATTTGTATCTTTCTCTTAATTTTTATTATTTTCATTATTATTATCACTATTATTAGTATTTTGTTAAAATGTGTAAAGTGTATAGTGTTTGATGCTAACACCAAAATGGGTTCCCGTTCAGAATGGGTTAATCCAGAGCGATTTACAGTAAGCAAGAACAGTATAACAAATATTCATCAAGGATCATAAGCAAGATAAGAACCTAACATCCGTCTAAAGTAGAATATCTGGACAATGAAACTAGGAGTTCATGAGTCTACATAAAATGCTATTTAAATTGCATACGTTTAGCCGTTGCAATTTTACAGCTAATTTTGATTTAGTTTTAGTCATAGTCTTTGAACTAAATTTTCCGTTTAGGTTTAGTCAAAGATTCTCGGCGGGCCTTGATGGCTGATTTTACACTTGGTTCCATGCTGAAGATATCCGATCTACAAGCTCACGCTTGTAGGTTTTTGTCCACTGTGTGATACTTGTAGTTTAGCAGAATTGATATTCAATTTACTTTCATGATTTCCGCTGAATATATACAGCACATTGACTCAAGTACAGACCTACCCATTCAGAAGTCAAGCTGACATTTATTCAAAAAATAATTATTTTACTCTAAAATGGTCACATTTTATGCAACGATTAAAATGTCATATAGATGTACAGTACATCATAATTATGTGTTATGTCATATATTATTTTTAGCAAAATGATCCATTGTATATACGCAGTTTACACAATCGTCTTGATTTAGCTCAAACAGCCGACAGCGGCTCAAGAGGTCGACCAGCTGTCTTGGGAACCTTATGTACGGTTGCAGGTTTGATTCCCGGCTCCTCCTGGCTCCGTGTCAGAGTGTCCTTGAGCAAGACTGCTCTCTCTGGCCCCTTTTCCACCGGGGTTGAACCGGATCGGTTCCGTTTTTCCCCGGCCTAATATTGAACCAGTTCAGAGCGTTTCCACTGAAAATGAACTGGTTCAGAATTCGGAAAACCCTAATCAAGTTGGTTCGGAAATTAAAGCGAAAGAGTGCTGCGAAAAATGGTTCCGTGAAAGCTTAGCACCACGTGCGGTTCCAAGAATCTAGAACGGAAACAGTTCTAGAACCAAAGTTCTTTTGGAGGAAAAGGGGCCTCATGGTTTTTTCCACCATCGGTGTGCGACCGCTAGCGGTGTGCGCTACACACATTGTGTAGCGCTTTGAACGGTCCGTAACTGGATATAAAATTATAAATACATTCCGTTTACCGTCAAAATAAAGACTGCAATGATCGGCTCTTCATTTTGATATTCAACATTCTATACAATCTCTGTGAATATTATTATTATTTTTAGGTCTATTCATTTTGGTACTCATTTTTCAGTACACCAGTGTTGTTTTTGGCAGCGAATTTTCTATTTTAGTTTTAGTCATAGTCTTTGGACTGAAACTTCATTTAGTTTTAGTCACATTTTAGTCACCTGGAATGTCTTAGTGTTAGTCTAGTTTTAGTCGACTAAATGTCATAAGATTTTAGTCGACTAAATCTACAGTTGATTTAGTCGACTAAAATGTATTTTGGTGGGCCTTGATGCCGTCGAAATGACAGATTTTACACTTGCTGAAAATAGATTCGTTTTTATTTAGTTTTTGTCAGTGAAAAAAGGTAGTCGACGAAAATTTTTCGTCTTAGTTTTAGTCGACGAAAACAACACTTCCCGGGACATTGGATGATGTCATGGTGGGGGGTCACATGATCAGCACCAGCTTCCCAGCAGCCCCGGGGCATTGGATGATGTCATGGTGGTGGGGTCACATGATCAGCACCAGCTTCCCAGCAGCCCCGGGGCATTGGATGATGTCATGGTGGTGGGGTCACATGATCAGCACCAGCTTCCCAGCAGCCCCGGGGCATTGGATGATGTCATGGTGCGCCTGGGCGGCCGTGTCCAACGAGTAGTGGCGCCCGACGGCCGGGCGCAGCCAACCGGCCTCCATCCCTGCGTAGAGCGCCGCCCCGCACTCCCTCTTCTCTTCCTGATTGGAGGAGAGGACACAAAAGGGGGAGGAGACTATAAGGCCCGACGCGTACGTATACTTTCAGAGCCGAGATCAATCCCAACTCCCGGTTATCTGCAGGGTCATATCGGCCGATACGGATTCCGATATATTACATTATTATGCATTTCAAAACTTTTCCATTTTAACCTCCAGGCTGGTCTGTGAGTACATTGTCATTGCATCATTGATATCGGTGACAATAATCTGACGACCTGATACCGAAATGGCATTTTTATCAATGTTGTTTTTGGCAGTTAGTTTAGTCATAGTCTTTGGACTGAAACTTCATTTAGTTTTAGTCACATTTTAGTCACCTGGAATGTCTTAGTGTTAGTCTAGTTTTAGTCGACTAAATGTCATAAGATTTTAGTCGACTAAATCTACAGGTGATTTAGTCGACTAAAATGTATTTTGGCGGGCCTTGATGCCGTCGTCATGAGTGTTTTTACACTTGCTGAAAAAGCCGATCTACAAGCTCACAACGTGTCGCGCTGCGACGCGTTGTGAGCTTGTAGATCGGCTATTTTCAGCATGCAACCAAGTGTAAAATGACTTAAACTGGATCTCTTGTCCACTAGTCCCTTCATAACATTTTAGTCTAGTTTTTATTTCTTGACGAAATTGTCAGTATATTTAGTCTTAGTTTTAGTCATCGTAGCTTAGTTTTCATTTAGTTTTAATGTAGTTTCCATTTGTTTTTGTCAGTAGTTTGGAAGAGACATATCCCAAAACGCAGTTTATAGTTAAGGGACGCAATAAAACAACGACCTCTGCATCCACGGGATGCACTACTGTACTACTGTACTGTTTTTTATTATAGTTTATTTTGATAGCTTTAGTTATAATAATAATTTCTTCTTCTGTTTTCTACATGAATATAACCACATTATAACCAGATGAAATGAAATGGGAGTTAAATGCTGCAATTTGTAATAATATGACTCCTAACGTGGTTGAAGTGGGACTCTAAATGAACATTCCTGCATCCCGGGACTCATTTCATTGAAAACCTGTTTACATCACTGCTAGTCTAATGTAAACATTCACTCAACTCACCATTCCATTCCATTTTATTCTCTTACAAAATGACAGAAAAACTATTAACTATCATTAATCAATTATCTTACAAAGATCCTGCATTTACCCACTGCTGTTTTGCGTCACGATTCAAAAGGTCTTGTGACCTAATGAAGTCAATCTCTGTCTAGTGACCTAACAAAGTACATTCTGGGACAGGTTGCAGCTTTAGGTCACTGCAGTCTTGATAACATTTGAACATCTCTCAATAGGAAGTCTTTAACCAATTTGGTGATTGAGAAATAGCAGATCTAAAAGCTTGTAGCGCGCCACTCGGTGGAGCTTGTAGGTCTGCTATTTTTGAAAGAAATCGTGAAATTGTGAAAGAAATTGAAAAATCGAGAAATTGTGAAATCGTGAAAAATGTGGAATATATATTCTCAAATCTTTGCTTCTGTGGAGGTCCCTGGAACAACATATTTTTAGATGGGGTTCAGCGGACTCTTACATACACATTTTGGGTTCCTTGACATGAAATATTGAGCACCACGGGGCGGCGGTGGCTCAGGGGTAGAGTGCCTGGATGGTAACCGTAAGGTTGCCAGTTCGAACCCTGTGGGCTCCCCCAGAGTTACTGTCGAAGTAGTCTAGGAAAATTGGCCTCAGATCCTGTGCAGCAGGGGCGTGGCCCAGTGCGTTGCGTTTCAAATGAAATGCGAATCAAAAGACAGGGGCGGGTTCCACATGGAGTGGGCGCTACATCTAAATAAGACGGAGGGGAAACAATTGCTCCTTGAGCGGTGGTGGCCTACTACAATTCAATTTGGAATTGGATTCCCTTCGGACTATTTTCATGGTATGCACAGTGCTTCAGACCGGAAAGGGGAGTGTCCGCTCAGATTCTGAGCGCAACGTACTTCCCTCACAGGGATACGGTCCTTTTTTCCCAGAAGTCTTTCTCGCCCGCCTAGTGGCGAAAAATTTAACTTCTGGGAACTCAGATTACTGTCGAAGTGTCCTTGAGCAAGACACTGAACCCCTAATTGCTCCTGATGTGCAGGTTGGTGCCTTGCATGGTTTCAGCTGCCATCGGTGTGTGAATGTGTGTGTGATTGGGTGAATGTAATGCACAATCTCTGTAAAGCGCCTTGGATAAAGGCGCTATATAAATGCACCATTTACCATTTACCACTGATACAGAAACATGAGGTATTTCAGAAAACTGTCAGGATTTAGAAGACATTTTTTTAAATGTCGACGTCAGACCTGAATGGGTTATCCCATTCTGAACGGGAACCCCTTTTGGTGTCAGCATCATGTTATGCTTTAGCTATTGAAAAATAGCAGATCTACAAGCTCGTAGCGCGCCACCGAGTGGCGCGCTACGAGCTTGTAGGTCTGCTATTTTTGAAAAATCGAAGAACGACTGACATTTTTATAGAATCTGATCTCAGGTCAGAATGGGTTTTAATCAGACCAGTGTGTGTCCAGTGGAAACCTGGTATGAATCTGATCTCAGGTCAGAATGGGTTAAAGGTCATAGACGCTCACCGGTGTAGCGTAGAACAGAGCCACGCCCACGATGCTGCTCTCTTTGGTCATGGTGTCTCTGGGGTTGATCTCTACCGGACCTCTACTGCCCACCACCTGGAACACACACACACACACACACACACACACACACACACACACACACACACACACACACACACACACACACACACACCCTCCATAGTATAGATTATACCAGGGCTGGGCAACTTTGACGATGGCGAGGGCCACTATAGTTCCACACTCACTCCAGAGGGCCACTATAGTTCCACACTCACTCCAGAGGGCCACTATAGTTCCACACTCACTCCAGAGGGCCACTATATTTCCACACTCACTCCAGAGGGCCACTATATTTCCACACTCACTCCAGAGGGCCACTATAGTTCCACACTCACTCCAGAGGGCCACTATAGTTCCACACTCACTCCAGAGGGCCACTATAGTTCCACACTCACTCCAGAGGGCCACTATATTTCCACACTCACTCCAGAGGGCCACTATATTTCCACACTCACTCCAGAGGGCCACTATAGTTCCACACTCACTCCAGAGGGCCACTATATTTCCACACTCACTCCAGAGGGCCACTATAGTTCCACACTCACTCCAGAGGGGGGCCACAGTGAATATTACTGTCGTAGCAAAAATAGCCGATCTACAAACTCAAAACCTTTGAGTTTTGAGCTTGTAGATCGGCTATTTTTGCTATATTTGAATTGATAACCTGAATAATTCTTTGCTATTTTTTAATTGGAATCCTGAAAAGTAACCTTTTTATTGAACTTCAAATGCATTTAGTTATAGTCATGTTAACTTTATGAACTGTTAACATAACTACATTGGACACAAAAAGACAATAACATGTTAATACTAGTCATTAAGTACTATAGTCATTTAATACTAGTCATGAAGTAATTAGGGGGTTTGGAATTGTAAACAGCTGAAATCAACATTATATCAGTATTCTGACATTAACCTGAGGGCCACATTAAGTGAAGGTGGGGACCGCATGTGGCCCCCGTGCCGCCAGTTGCCCACCCCTGGATTATAGTGATATAATTACAGTTATATTATATCGTTGCTGTCTCTCATCTCCATATATTAACTTTTTGTGTTTTTCGTAAGTTAACGCCCTGCTTGATCAACACTGCAAAAGCATCACAGGTACCAGATCTGCGTCGACGTTGAACAACACCATTTGAACATGCGGTTCTATTACTAGTTTGACCACTTCAGAATATGCTCTTTAAAGCTTTTTAACGAATAACCTGAAAATAGGCTTATTAGACTCTACAAGACAGACAGACAGACAGACAGACAGACAGACAGACAGACAGACAGACAGACAGACAGACAGACAGACAGACAGACAGACAGACAGACAGACAGACCGTGACCCGTCCTCCGTAGATCAACATGGTGAGGTCGTTACTGAGGTTGACGTTTGACAACATCTCTACGATCACGTCCACGCCGCGGCCGTCTGTAGCTTCCTAGAGTATGCAGCACAGACACACACACACACACACGCACACACACACACACACAC